>NC_035433.2:60838130-60875630 GCF_002127325.2 Helianthus annuus | reverse complement strand
TCTGTGAACAACAGTTTCTGGTCATTGCGTTTTAGAAATAAAACATTTTTGAAGTGTTTTTACTCATTGCGTTTTAGGTAAACACAATTTTATGTGTATTCAGTTCATTGCGTTTTAGAGATAACAGTTTCTTTTGTGTTTTCTGGCCATTGCGTTTTAGAAATAAGACATTTTTAAGTGTTTTCTGACCATTGCGTTTTAGAAATAAGACATTTTTAAGTGTTTTGGGTGCATTGCGTTTTAGAAATAAGACATTTTAAAGTGTTTTCTGGCCATTGCGTTTTAGAAATAAGACATTTTTAAGTGTTTTGGGTGCATTGCGTTTTAGGTAAAACACATTCAGTCCATTACGTTTTAGAAAGTACACTTTCTTTTGTGTTTTTAGGCTATTGTGTTTTAGAAATAAGGCATTTATTTGTGTTTTATGGTCATTGCGTTTTAGAAATAAGACATTACTTTGTGTTTTTGGTGCATTGCGTTTTAGAAAAAGTCATTTTTTACGTTTTTTTTTTCATTGCGTTTTACGCATCTGAGTTTTCTCCATTGCGTTTTACGCAACTGGGTTTTCAAAAAAAAAAATTCGAAAATATAGCAATAGTATACTCATTTTAAAGATAAAAAAACGCTCGTTTTTTTTGGTGCAATTTTTATAAAAAAATAATGTCGTATGAAAAAGTTATTAACGTTTAAAAAATGGGGGGAAATTAGAGGAGAGAGAAACTATTGTGCTGGATTGACTAGAATGCCCCTAACAAACCCACGCGCCTCTTTTTTTTCTTCAATTTCATTCATTTAATCTTAGCCCTTGATTAACTAAATGGATGGTCAAGATCACTTCCTAGCCTTCCTAGCCAAATAAACTTTCTATTGTATCTCCACCCATGAAATGAATAGTGATTTTAATATTATAATAATATATAATTTTTTAATACTTTTATTATTTTAATATTATAATAATAGTTATTTTCTTTACTTTTTAACTTTAATCATTTTTTTAATATCATGGGTTGGGAAAAGTTTGGTGTCAACCGGTATCGAACCAGTACTGGTATCGAAAATACTGATATGGTCCTGTTCGGTATCAGTACATGAAGGTAGGTAAAAACTGGCACTAATACAGAAAACGCCAAAAGTTGGTGTCGAATTGATGTTGGAAATCTTTTGGTTCGGGAAATTCAATGCTGCTACCCGGTACCATTTGCTCATCCCTAATCACGGTTACCGTACAAACAACGCTATCGTACAACTTTTTTTGTTGATTTTCGTCAACTTTTAATTTTTTAGTTTTAGGGGTAGGGACGAGCTCGGTGCCAACCGATACATAATCGGTACTGATACCGAAAATACCGGTTACGGTACCGGTATATGAAGGTAAAAAACGGTAGTGAACCTGTAATAGGAACGCCAAAAGTCGGTACCGAATTGGTATTTAAGATCTTTCGGTTCAGCAAATTTGGTACCGGTGCCCAGAACAATTTGCTCATCTGCAAGTTTTTTTGTTGATTTTCTTCAACTTTTAATGATTTCTTTTTTTAGTTCAAGCGTAGGTATGAGTTCGGTGCCAACCAATACCTAATCGGTACTGGTACCGAAAATACCAGTTACGGTATCGGTATATGAAGGTAAAACCGGTTGCGAACCGGTACCAGGAACGCCAAAAATCGTACCGAATTGGTACTTAACATCTTTCGGTTTAGAAAGTTCGGTACCGATATGCTCATCTCTGACCACAGGTTTCGTACGAACAACATCATTACCGTACAACCTTTTTGGTTGATTTTCTTTTAGTATCTTTTAATATTTTCTTTTATTATTGTCAGCGGTTCCGTGCGCAACGCGCTTGTTGTGATTTCAAAACACATGTAAACACAGACTAAACGACAAAAGACGTTCGTCGCAACGCGGCGATAGTAAAAAACTAGTTTGTTTAAAATTTGTAAATCTTCATTTCAATTGGACCGATTCCTTTACAAGATAACTAGGTTATAACCCCGTGTATTACACGGAGTTGAATAAATAAAATCATATACTAAATAATAAAACAATATATCTTTAAAAACCTCATTTATTATATAGATTGTATAAATATAATTTTATATATTAAATAATTAAAAGTTATATCTATAAGAACCATATTGTACTGGTTGAATAGATGTAATTGTATATACCAAATAAAAAAGTTATATCTTTAAAACCACGTGTATTACATGAGTTGAATAATGTACAATTGTTTACCAAATAATAAAATAATACATCTTTAAAAAACCTCATTTATAACACGGGTTGAATAAATGTAATATTATATACCAAATAATATAAAAAATTACATCTTTAAAAATATGTGCATTACACGGTTTGAATAAATGTAATTTTCTGTACTAAATAATAAAAATATATACCCTTAAAAACCCCGTGTATTGTACGTAGGGCTGCAAACGAACCAAACAAACACGAACAAGGCCTTGTTCGTGTTCGTTTGTTAAGAAATATATGTGTTCGCGAATTGTTCACAAACACTTATCGAACGAGATTTTATGTTCGTGTTCGTTTGTTAAGGAAATGAACTTGTTCGTGTTTGTTTGTTAATTTTAGACAACGAACAAAAACGAACGTTGACGAACACAAATGAACACAAAATAATGTTCATGAACACAAATAGAAACAGACGAACACAAACAATCGTTCATAAACAGAATATATAATACACTGACACTTATTATATATTTAATTTGTCGGAATTTTGAAGTATTTAAATAAATCCAAAAATAAAAAACACTAATGAACTATCGAACACAAACGAACACATTACCGAACGTTCACGAACATAAACGAATCGACACGACATCTGTTCATGTTTGTTCATTTAACTAAACGAACGGAATTTCTTGTTCGTGTTCGTTTGTTTAATAAACGAACGAACACAAACAAACTTCCCGCCGAACGGTTCACGAACAGTTCGCTGAACGTTTGGTTCGTTTGCAGCCCTAAATTTGTACGAATTGAATAAATCTAATTTTATATATCTAATAATAAAAAGTTATATCTATAATAAATCTAATTTTATATCTGTACTAAATAATAAAAAGTTTCGTAAAATCTATTTGATACCAAACTAAACAAAACGTTCAAATATAATTAATTCAAATAAATAATATTATAAATGAGAAGGAGATTAATCTAAATAATAATTAGAGTTAATTGCCAAAATCGTCCATGAGGTTTGGGCCTGTATGTCATTTTCGTCCAAAATGATTTTTTTGTACCAAATAGCCCCCCACGTTTGTAACTTTTTGCCATTTTCATCCAAATACCTAACTACCTAACTGGCGGGTTAGAAACAACCGTTTGATGAGGGTTTTTTTTTTAATTTCACAAGTACAGGGTCTGAAATGTAATTTCTTTTTAAACTCTAACTTTATAAAAGTAAAGATTTACATGTAAAACAAATTGTAGAATTATATATAGGCCTATTATGGTATCTTTAACTTCCGTTTTGACGAATTATACTTATATGCTCTGGAGTATTACAGTCATATGCCTATTTTTAACATATCTATCCTTTTTGCTTATTGATAAGAAACATGTGAACATCACCTTCCAAGTATTCTTAGTTTCATGTTTACTTCCTCTGTTTCCTCTTATCCCTTTCCATTATATTTTGTAAACAGAATATCATCATGTGCTAATTTTACAAATTTATGAAACCGAATATAATCATGTCCTAGGTAGTCTTAGTATTATTGGAATTTCCATTTGATTCATGGTTTCTGTTAGTTACTTCGAATTTCCTTGTTTATTTTATGTCTGAGGTATGCGTGTATCCCAAAAACGTGAAAGGCTGAAACCGGTAACCACTTCATTTAGCTGCAATGTGATGACAGTTTAAACCCATTTAGCTTTTTTTTTGTTTATGATCTACCCAACTGTAACATGAGTTCAGTTTAATTTATTTCATTACATACATGTCGATACATAAAAGGTTTCGTTAAAGGACATATAGTGATGGGTACTGGTCGATACATCTTAGTTTTATATCTATTTATGAACATTACACGGTGGAGGTGAGTAACAGTGTGAGTGGTAGCTGATGGTTTGTTTTGAAGGTTGTAGACAGAGAAAGCAAAGCAGAGGGCGATGGTTTTAGGTTTAAAGAGAAATTACATTGCAGGCCCTGTACTTGTAAAATTTAAAAAAAAAACATCATCAAACGATTGTTTCTAACCCAGTTAGGCATTTGGATGATAATGGCAAAAAGTTACAAACGTGTGGGGCTATTTGGTAAAAAAAAGTCATTTTGGACGAAAATGGCAAACATGCCCAAACCTCAGGGATGATTTTGGCAATTAACTCTAATAATTATCCATAAGATATTAAACTAATAATATTTAGTAGGAGGATTATTTATAATATAAGATATTAAACTAAATAATATTTAGTAGGAGGGTTATCTATAATTAATTTGAAGAGATTAAACTAAAATTATAATTATCTATAAGAGATGGTCTAATATGATGACAAGTGTCCCAAAAGTGGTTTCTTTTATTATATAGTATAGATATATATTTATTGTTAAGATGTCTCCTCGTTCCAGTATTTCCCGTATATAGTGGAACTTTCTTAGAATGTGCTTAAACCTGTGATCCGGGCTCCTTGGTTTGAGCAATGATTCCTGTGTTATCACAGAATACCTAGGTCGGTTTCTGAATACTTGAAACCACATCGAGGTCGTTGATGAACTACTTCATCTAAGCAGATTCTTCTGCAGCATCTGATGCAACTATACATTCGGATTCGGTGGCTGAATCCGCCACTATACTCTGTTTGGAGCTTTTTCCAATAGACAGCTCCTCCATTGAAAGTGAATACGAATCCTAATTGTGAACGAGAATTATCTCGGTCACTTTGGAAGCCAGCATCAGTGTAACACCTTACAGTGAGCTCCTCTTCCACTCCTCCAAACACCAAGAACATATCTTTGGTTCTTCTCAAGTACCTCCGAATGTTCTTTACTACAGTCCAATGGGCAATGCCAGGACTGTGCTGAAAACGACTGGTCATGCTTAAAGCATACGAGACGTTAAGTCTAGTACATAGCATACATGATTTAACCAATCGCTGAAGCATATGGAACTGCTTCCATTTGCTTAGTTCCAATGTCCATTGAAGGAGATTGCGATTTGTTCAACACGGTTCCTTTAGTCAAAGGAACACCTCCTTTCTTGGAGTTTTCCATCTTGAAGTGTGTCATCATTTTGTCTATGTACGTTCTTTGACTTAGCCCTAGAAGCCACTTAGATCTATCCCTATAAATCTTCATTCCTAGAATGTAAGCAGCTTCTCCAAGATCTTTCATTGCGAAGCAAGATCCCAAATAGTGTTTAACTTCGTTAAGCATGGGGATGTTTATTTCCAATGATTAGTATGTCATCCACATATAGGATGAGGAATGATATGGTGCTCCTACTAACCTTTCTGTAAACACAAGCCATCTTTATTCTTGACAAAACCAAACTCTTTGATCTTCTGGTCAAAATGAAGATTGCAACTACGAGATGCTTGCTTGAGTCCATAAATGGACTTATTAGGTTTGCACACCTTAGTTTGATATTTAGGATCGACGAAACCTTCAGGCCGAACCATATAGACATCTTCAGAGAGATGTATATTAAGAAAGGCGGTTTTGACATCCATTTGCCATATTTCGTAATCATAGTACGCAACTATGGCAAGCAATATCCTGATTGATTTAATCATAGCAACGGGTGAGAGGGTCTCATCATAGTCAATACCTTGAATTTGAGTGAAATCCTTTGCAACTAGCCGTGCTTTATAGGTGTGTACATTTCCATGCATATCGGTTTTTCTCTTGAAAATCTATTTGCTCCCTACTGCCAGAGATTCGGGGGGTAGCTCAACCAAGTCCCATACTTGATTGTCATGCATAGATTGCATTTCGACGTTCATGGCTTCTTACCATTTCTCAAATTCTGAATCTAAGATTGCAAATTTGTAGTTAGCAGGTTCGTCAGTAGACTCGGCTACCAATAAGACTTCTGGACCTTTTAGACGCCATAGACATCTATCAGATTCTTGCAAATTCTACTACTTCTACGAACGCTTGTGTTTATGTCTGATTCATTGGCAACAAGTATTTGTTGATCAGACAGTCCGACTACATTAGCGGTTGTTTGTGGTTCTTGAATTTCTTCAAGATCAACCACACTATTTCCAGTTTCCCGATTAAGAAGTTCTTCCTCGAGAAAGTGTCCCTTCCGTTTGATGGAAATCACATTTGCATCAGGATGGTAGAAATAATATCCGCTTCTTTTATAGTATCCGACGAAAAAAAACTTTTCGCCTCGAGGATCGAGCTTATCATCGGAATCATTTGTGATGTATGCATCATATCCCCATACTCTAAGGTATTCCAAATCGGGTTTACGCCCATGCCATATCTCATATGGCGGTTTTGTTTACCTTTTAGTCGGAGTCAAATTGACAATGTGGGTAGTGGTCATAAGAGCATGATCCAAAAGGAGTAAGGCAAGTTAGTTCTATACATCATCGATCGAACCATATCAAGTAGAGTTCGATTTCACCTTTCACTCACACCATTAAGTTGGGGTGTGCCGGGTGGAGAGGTTTGTGAAACTATTCCACACTCTTTCAGATGATTGACAAATTCAAAGCTGAGGTATTCACCACCTTGATCTGATCGAAGTACTTTTATCTTTCTATCAAGCTGGTTTTTGGTCATGGTTTCTAGTCATGGTTCTAAAAGGGCCATATACACCATGTGAATGAGTTCTAGAAAACCATTGATCCGTTCACCAACATCGGTGAAGGGGTGCTTTGTGAGTTTGCCAGCTAAGCAAGATTCGCAACCATCAAAGGAGTCCTGTCTAGTGGATTCAAGAATCCCCTTGGACTGGAACCATTTTATGCGTGCCTCACTTATGTGGCTAAGTCTGCAATGCCATAAATATGTTTCATTTATGCCAGCTTTGTTACGTTTAGAAAGATGATATATGTTATTACTTGTTTGAACATCAATCTCATAAATACCATTTCAAGGTTTAGCCTCAAAATAAAGGACATCATTCAAGTAGGCTAAAATAGAAAAACCATTAAAACGTACTTGAATCCTTGTTCAAACAGTGAAGAACCTGAAATAATGTTTTTGGTCAAACCAGGTGCATATAAACAGTTATTTAAAGTAACTACAAGGCCAGGGAAAACAAAATGTTCCAGGTGCCAGAACTGGAACTCTCTTTCCATTACCAACTATGAGTTCCAGGTGGCCTTGTTTCAGTTTCCTCCACTTTTAGGCTTCTGCAAGACATTAATGATGTGGAGACCACATCCGGTATCAAATACCCATGTGTTGCTAGAAACAGTGAAAAGTTCGATAACATAAATGAGAATAGAAGAAGTGCCAATGTTATTGGCCTTGTTCATCCTCAGCTTGGCTAGATACTGTGGGCAGATTCTCTTCCAATGCCCATTTGGTTGCATTCAAAGCACTGACGCTCATAGGAGGGTGTGGTTTTGCAACATGCTTGTTGGTGGCATTTCTGGCAGCAACAACAACTTTTCTCTTGCCTTCGCTCTTTTGTTTCCTTTTCTTGTTATTGGGCTTCTTAACACCACTAGACTTGACCATTATAACTTGGTTGGTTTTGTGGAATAACCAAGTTTGTTCATTTGGTCAATGTATCCTTCCGTCTTTAGCACATGAGCACTGATACATGATCCTTCCAGCATTTTACAGCTTATAGGTTGTTTCATGGTGTCATATCGCTCCTGTCGGGCTTGTTTCTGAAACATGCCTTTCAGTTGCTTGATCATGTCATAAGCATCCTTATCTTCCATGTTCTTCTGAAGTTCAGAAGACATGGTGGCTTTCATAAGGTAGGCTACCTCAACGGCATCCTCGTTATGTTTCTACAGTGCTTTGCGAGCAGTAAAAGAATTACTTTCAGGCTCGGTAGGGACCGGGCCATCTAAGATATACAGCTTTTCCTCCATCTTGAGAACTATTCTCAGATTGCGGTGCCATTCGAGAAGGTTGGTGTTATTTAAATTTTTATTTCCTTTCAAGTATAGACTTGAGAATGAAGGAGTTGTTTTCATTAGACATCTGTTATATATAAGCAAGGTGATATTAATTAGTATTTTTGATGTATATCTCCTTTTATCGTGAGGTGAGACGATAAGGAATGAGAATCCGGTTATAAGCTCTTTCCAAAGGCAGCTGGGGCATGCAACATTAGCAAGAGGTTCAAGCGGACTGACAACGATTGTCAATTATGAGAAAAGCACAACTCCCGGGGTTTATGAGGCTGCGAGGATAACCTATTGTCCTTGCATAGATACGTTTGGCCTCATCTATGCCACTTTTGTTCTCGAGACAGCTGGGGCACGTAACACGAGAAAAAAAGTAATAGTCGTCCTAAAACGGTCACATGTGGAAAGGTCGGATGTGTCGACGAAGCCCTTGCACCTTGGAAGGATAAACTAGACACCAAGTGTTGTGCTGTGGCTCCAACACTGATGGTTCGCATTATGCCCCAAGTGTTACTAGTAGTAGGATGGCATAGACTATTGATTTTAATTTTTACGAAATAGGGTCGTTATAGTCGGTTTTAATTTAGATATTAAATTTACGACATAACCAAAAAGGACCCTTTCACCTCTCTGGACAATTAGTTTTAGATAACCTATAAAACTAAGTTTGTCGCGACTTGGAATAACCAATTTTAAGTTAATAGAAAACTATTAAGTTAATAGTTTTGGAAAATAAAAACTAGTTTAATTTGCAAAACTTAATTGGTTATTATTTGTTTCAAAAAACAACCTTTGTTTTATAACAAAAACTTTAACAAGTTGTAAAAACAATTTTGAACTTGTTTTAATGTGATTGTTTTTAATATTTTAAAACTACTTTTAAAATCATGTTGGTATTTAGGTTGGTTACGTTATAACAATTTATAAGATAAAAGAAACCACAATAGCAAGACAAATATGTAAATCCATATGGCCAAAATTGTTCGATCTTGCTAGAGCCTAATAGCAAGATCAAACGGGTCACGGGGTCACAACACACAAACAACCACAAGGATGGACTTGAGTGCATCTTGTTGTCTTGAGCAACTCCCACTAACTCCAAGACTCCTCTTGGCATTCGGTTTTGCTTGGGGTCTTCATATCAACAATATTTAACAAGTAAATACAACAAAGACAAAAGGCCTATCTATTACAACTTTGAACCACAAGACGGGCCAAAACCATAAACTAATCTATTACAACTTTGAACCATCTCGGTGGCCAAAAAATAATAATTAAAAAACCTAATAAAATATACAACTACAAAAAAAGGTCGGGCCGGATTTACACATCGCACAACAATCACAAAATTAAACCGGGCAATGTTTTGGTCAAGCAAAACAAATAAAATATTGACCAAAATAAAAGCGCCCTTAAAAAATACTTAGATCATAAACCTTAAATATATAAAGTTTGTGTTATAATTCCGGTTAAAAGACCGGTACCGACTCGTATGTTGTAACCAAGGCTCTGAAACCACTGTTTGGTTTCCGTGGTGATCGGTCAGAAATTTATTTATCAAAAACCGGTTCAATAAATAATAGTTAATTAATTAAGCAAGTTAATTAATAAAACACAGCGGAAATGAAAACTAATGATCAACAGAAACGAAACCCGACAGGATCCGGTTACATGCAAATACGAGCACAGTAAAATATATTTAACTACCGATGAGAAAGATTATACCTCGGTTAATGACTAACCGGTCGAGACACCGAGGTTCAACGAACAAGTGCTAGTAAATGAAACAACGAAACGCGACGAAGGATGTGGCGCCAAGCGGCGGCAACAGCGGCGGCAGGTGGCAGCTGGTAGCAGCTGGCAGCGGCGGGTCGGCGGAGGCGGGGCGACAACGACGACCCACGCGGTTGGCTTGGTGGCCGGTTGTATAGGTGAGTGTTGTTGAGAGCATTTTTGTGTGTTGTAACAACCAACTCATTTGTTCATCTAACAACCCTTTTAAAATGCAAGACCCACAACTTCAAAGACATGGATCTTCTTGCATGCAAGCCAAGTGGCACTCATGCAAAATTGCATGTGTTGTAATTGGCCAAAGGTTTGGTGCGCGACAAGTGGCAATGGGTGAGAATACCCGTCTCACCCGGTCCATGTACCCGTCTCTCAGTTAATACCCGCTTATGATCATAAATATAATTATGATCAGTCTCGTATATTGTTCGTAATTACCAGTTAAACGGGTTAAGTGGATTTTTTAGTTCGTTGCCCAAGGTGTAACTCTTACGGGTGAAGACCCGGTCGGCAGCGTTGACTTATCGAACCGGACATAATATCAACAATAAGAAAGACAAGGAACCAGGAATAGATAGAAGTTAGATAATTGTTTATCAAGGGTTTCGATAGTTCTACTTTAATACCCATGGGTCAGAACCGGAACCGACCCAGAACCTTTTATTGATAAATTCTTAGACCCACAAACCGACCCTTTTAATACAAAAAGGTTCTGATCATTGTGGTTCCGATTTGGGTTCAAGGTTCTGAAGTTCTAGAACCATAATTTACTCACCCCTAGTTTGAGATACAAGTCTTTTAACCACTTAAGAAAATACCTTAAATACACCTAAAATATTGCTAGATCAACAACATATTAGTAAATTCTAGACAATCAAAGTTAATAAATCATAATCATATCATATCATAATAATATATATAAAAAGAAAGGTTTTTAAAGTCACATAATAACTAAATTCCCTTTTTTGACTTATAGTCAAATAACTCTTGCCGTTAATATACTTTGATTCTTTGAACCAACATACTTTGCCGTTCTGTGATTCACTTGCTTGTTTCAAATGGGTCATTTATAGGGCAAAAAGAACTTGGTATAGTTTTCACTTTTTGACCGAAGGGTATGGGTCCGTCCTCCCCCCTTGCCCCCGTCCCGGATTGTCCCACACCGCCCCCTCCCGCCCCGTCGCGTCGGTGGCGTCCTCTCCCGGACGCTGGAGACGAGCCAAAGTGGTGGGCCCCCTCTTCCTTGTTCTCTCTCTCTCACCTTGCATGCTTATTCCTTATTGGCTGCTTTAATTTTGGTGGGTCCATCTTGGGTAGTCATGGCTTCCCCTCCACACCCTTGGGTAGTCCCTAAGGGGATGGTCCTCCACCTTCGCTTAGTTGGCGCCTACGTGGCGGATGGTTCCTTTGGGGACTATCCTCACCATACCTCATGGTTTTAACTCTAGGGGTATCTTTGGCAAAAGTAGCTGGTGGCTGTTGGCTGGTAGCTGTAGCTGTAGCTAGTAGTTGTAGCTTTTTAGATATATTTGATGTTTGACAGAGTAGCTGGAGCTTTTAATAAAATGTATAAAATGACCAAAATGGACATAACTAAAAATTTAAAAAGTTTGTGCATTAAAAAGTTAATTATCTTTAGAGGTTAAAAAAGTCATTTTTCACTAAAAGCTAGTAGCTCCTTCTAAACGCTACTAGTAGGAGTGTTCAATCAAAAGCTTCAAGCTCCTAACCTAAAAGCTTCAAGCTCTTTCAACCAAACAAGTCTTTTTATTAAGTAGGGGTTTTTTCTTAATGACAAACATACACCTAGGGTATATTTGGGCAAAAGTAGCCGTTGGCTGGTGGCTGGAAGCTGGTAGCTAATAGCTGTATCTTTTTAAATATATTTGTTGTTTGGCAGAGTAGCTGGAGCTTTTAATAAAATGTATAAAATGACCAAAATGGACTTAACTAAAATTTAAAAAGTTTGTTCATTAAAAAGTTCATTATCTTTAAAGGTTAAAAAACTCATTTTTTTCTAAAAGCTTGTAGCCCCTTCTAAAGCTACTAGTAGGAGCGTTCAACCAAAAGCTTCAAACTTCTAACCTAAAAGATTCAAGCTCCTTCAACCAAATAAGTCTTTTTATTGAATAGAAACTTTTTCTTAAAAGGTTAAAGCTAGAAGCTCCTAAAAGCTCTTAAAAACTCCATGCCAAACATACCCCTAATAAAAAAAACATAACTAAAAAGTTCATTATTTTTAGAGGTTAAAATAGTCATTTTTCCCTAAAAGCTTGTAGCTCCTTCTAAACGCTGCTCGTAGAAGCGTTAAACTAAAAGTCTCAAGCTTCTAATCTAAAAGCTTAAAGCTCCTAACCTAAAAACTTAAAGCTACTTCAACCAAACAAGACTTTTTATTGAGTAGGAGATTTTTCTTAAAAGCTTAAAGTTAGAAACTTTTAAAAGCTCCGAATTAACCGAACCATAACCGAATTAACCGACTTTTTATTGAGAAGAGAGAGTGGTTGAATTTCCTATTGTGTTTGCTATTGTTTTCATCATCCTCACTTAGAATATATTATTGTTCATTTATGTCGGATCCATAAACTTGTAAACAAATCGTTGACACGCACCGGTCCTACCATAACCGATCAAATCTATCGATGTAATTTGGCGGGTCGGATTAACTACACCTGTTTCGTCAACATTAATTGATTCTTGAAAAAGGTAAAGATTTTCTCTAATCATTGTCAGATTATTTTAAATAGAGTAAATTACAAGTTTTGTCCTTAATGTTTGTAGCAAATTGCAGGCGGTATCATTTGCCTTTAATTTTGACGAGTTTTGTCCTTAACGTTTCAAAATCCTGCACGTTATGTCCTTTACCCCTAACTCAGTCAGATTTTTTTTGTTAAATATGGTCATGTGCCTTGCACATGAGGGTATTCTTGTCATTTTACTTCTTTAGAGACTATTGAGTAAATAACTTATATCACGGGACTAAATGTTTAAAATGATTAAAGAGTAAGACCCTGCACCTTCATCTAGCATCAACCTCCACTGTCATATCTCCTCCTGCCACCACCACCACTACTGCCGCCACTTCCCATCCCCACCTGTTGTCGACCACCTCCCTGTCATACCTCTTCTTCAAACAATACAATATGAACCCTAACCCCGTTTTCACATTCCAATTCATTCCTCATAAAGGTCATTCAAAGAAATAAAGATAAGGGTTTTGATTTTATGAGAAAGACGAACAGAAAGACATGGATTAGAGCTTACGTTTCGCATTATACCGATGATGTATGATGTTCTCCACCGAGGTCTTGAATTCCGGCAAACTGAAACTATACTGGACGAGTCTTCGGATTATTTTAAGTGTTTTACTTATAATTGGGTCTTCTTCTATGTTTGCAATTACACAACAGCCGAAACATTATATTTCATAAAGTCACATACATCAACATTCAATCCTCTCACACACACACACACCCTATGCAAGCAGTGAGTGAGGAGATCCAGATTCATTTATTTCGATTGGATTGATTTAGGTACAGTACTTATCAACAGTTATAGATCTGAATTTTCTGTTTGCTCAAATTCACAAAATGGCCCCTTAATAAAAGTTCTTTACAAAATAGCCCCTTGGAAGGTGAAATGACAAGAATACCCTCATGTGCAAGGCACATGACCAGATATAACCAAAAAATCTAACTGAGTTAGGGCTAAAGAACATAACGTGCAGGATTTTGAAACATTAAGGACAAAACTCGTCAAATTTAAAGACAAAGGATACCACCTGCAATTTAGTACAAACATAAAGGACAAAACTTGTAATTTACTCTTTAAATAGTTAGGGTTTTTTTTCTTAAATCTTTTGTTGTTATAACTTACTAGCGGGAAGGCCCGCGCGTTGCAGCGTGTGTCTCGACTAATATCAGATTCAATTATGTCTATTACGAACCACAACTCATATTCAATACATGAATTTATGTAAGTTTTGTATATTTTCTATTGTGTACCTCAACGATGGCATCAAAGGAAGATAAATGAATTTGAACAAGTTTGCAATACAACGATGTGATTATGTATAAAACGCACTCTCACAAACTGTTATTGTGCTTGATTTAAACTTTACACCGTGTACAAGTCTCTTTATGCCTGATGCTTGCCTACACATGTTTTGTTTCATTTACCCGGTTTTCCATGGTCCCTTACAAGATCTTAATTTTGAGTTTGATATGAGGTTTAGCATGAAACTGTCTTGGCAGTTGAGGATGGAGGATTCAGTGGCTATTGTGGAGTGTACCAATGGAATGCCCACAGGATGTTTGGTGAAAGTCCAAGGGGAATTATGGAATAGAATTCATAAATTTTGGATGAAAATTGAATGAATGTTGATATGTGAATATGGGTTGGATTGGGGAGTGAGTAACTGGAAGCATGAAGTTAAAAACAAATCATCACTTTTTTCGAGCCGACCCGACCCCGACCCCTTTGAACACAATGTTTCTCTTTTGTTTTCTTTTTGTGTTAATTTAGTCTTTCATCTGCTTCGAGTCAAGCTGTAACAGTGCAAATTCAAAAAAACATTGGGTTTCATTTATTTTTTTATCACCTACTGTTTGATAAACATATTCAGTTTTGTAAAAAAACCTACTGAGCCGTGGTGATGATATCATTTACGCCACATTCGTATATTAAATTCAATGAATTTTATAGTGGAAATTTGATTAATGGTGCAAAGATGTAAATATGAAGTGAAGATGGATATACTGCTGTTACAAATATTCTTTAAAAAACTTCTTAAACCAACCCGCCCTGATCGACCCGAAACCTATCCTGCCCCGGGCCTTTTATGACCCGAACCCGTTCCAACCTAAACCCCTTCTGACCCAAACCGAAATAACCCTTTTTTTATTAACCGACCCGTTTTGACCCGAACTCATTTTGATCCGACACGACCCACCCGTTTTGCCAGGTGTACCCACATGTCAATGATTTAAAGAACATTCAGAAACTTGGAATCAACCCACAAGACATTGCAAGGCTAGTAACTTGGAATCAAACAGCCAAAGTCATAAAAATGGCCAAAATAGGAGTATGTCAAGCAGGTAGACATTGACCGATGTGTTTTTTTGGGCAATTTCATATACATTTTTTAACTCTCATAATATCACTTATAACCTTTAAAGTATCAAAGACTAAAGTGAGGGGATAAAAATGTATAATTGGAAAGTATTAGTGGTGATAAATCCTTTTTGGTGGTGTACAAATAAACTCCCATATTATGGAATGGAGTCTACCTTACTCCTACAGTACTATTATGATATCGTTATTGAGGAATATGACACCAAAATTTCAGAATGATCGAAATAGCTCAAAACCTGTCAATTAATAAATAAAGTAATGAATTTAGAGGTTACCGACGACGTCAAATGGGTCAGCAAAAGCATGTATACTGAAGCTACAATAGTCAACTCACCATCCAAGAGAATAGTTGAAGATTGCATTGTCTATTCGAATACTGCAGCAACCTTCTCCACATTGCAAAGCTGTGCATGTGATCTGCATAATTCTTCTAATATTCATGAGAAAATGGGAACCGGGAAAAAATGACTCATAAACTGATGATATTGCTTTTATGCTGTCCTGACATTAAATTTAAATGATATTATTGCAATATCATCAAGAAAAACTATTGTATTGTGGTTATTTGGAATTATAAAATAGAGCCATCACTCTAGTTGGTGAGAGCAATATTAATGTATATATGTGGCAAAATAGCCAGGTGCGCATCGAGCGGCTTGGGTAGAAGGTCAAACAGAAACCTTTTGTGACATGCGAAAATAAGTTGGACTGGGTTGGGTTGATCCGTTGGCAAACTCAACGATTATTTTGTCATACATGTATGAAAGAGATACACAGAATCAATTTGTTGCACATACTCTAAAAACTGACTATTTGACCCAATAAAAATTCAAGATCAGTTTCATACACCCAAACACTAATAAGACTGTCTATAACTTGAAAACACAACAAAATAATACCTGTCGATCCAATAACATCTGCACTGCCAAGGTGCATGTAGCCATCAGAGTTAGCATAGCAGAGCCAGAATTCGATCGGTTTGACCCCAATCGGGATGGAGATCCTGCTCTGACCCCATTCCATCCCACATCAGCACCTCTCCATCACGTCTCGCCTACTCCCACTCTCACACCGTGCCCCCTAATAGCAGGCTATTAGACATTAATGGTCATTGAGATGAGATGAGAATCGGGTTCGATGAAGACGAAAAGAGATCAAACAAATACCTGAAGGCAAGAAATGTGGAACTGTGCACCATCAGATACAAATAAGGCCTCTTCCTCTATGCCAATGATTGTGTAAAACCATGAAGCAAGTTGAGCTCCATCCCTGTAATAGTTCGTTAGAGCTATTTATATAGTTAAGTTTGTACGGTAACTTTACCCATCTCGGCTATTTTTCATCAGTCCAAATCATTTCTTGAAGAACAAAAGGTATTTGATTATGCAAGCAGACATGTTGTTACCTGATCAAACAAAATTCTATACGCGTTAAGATCATGGTACAGTGACCGCCCTTTGCTGCAGCAGTACTCTAATGCTTGTGCCAAATATAATGCCACCCGTAACCACATAGCCGATTTTAGTGGTTGGCTTTCCCCTAGATTCGTATAAATATAAGTTCATGTATATATAATGGTTATAGAACTTTGTTATATTGAAAAAAGGAGTCACAATGAAATAGATGCTTGGATAAAGTTTCATTAGACATGAACTCTGCCACCAACAATCTCTCATTAAGAATAATATTTACCATATTAACATTAAGAATATAGATATTAATATATGTAGATATTTGAAAATTATAATGTGATTGTTACACTAATAAAAGTACCCAATAAGATATCCAAGCTTCCTTTAAACCATAGCTTGCAGCAACTAATTTAAGCTCTGCGCACCTCTCTATTGATACTCGTTTCTGAATTTTGTTGAGTTTTAAAAGAAAACCAATTGAACCATGGCACGCCTATAATAGAATATGGTCAAACCCATCTATTATTTAAACCTAATGTATACGAGTCGTCCAAATTGCACTTCAAAAGCAAGTAATAAAACAAATATTACCTCGCAAATGCTTCTGCATCTCAAAATCACGACTGAAAATTAACCAAGAGATAATCAATTGGATAATAATTAGATATTATATGTTATTGAGTTAGTGTTATATTACATTACATCTCAATCAATAATCAAAATTGGATACCTTGTAACCCTGGTGCCAGAAAACGTCTTTGTCGACTTCGCCCATACAATCCACCATGAAACCTTTGATCTCTTGATAACCTTCTTCTAGTGCTCGGTACACCGGAAATGTCTCTGAGTTACCGGACTAAAAAACATCATGTGCTACCATATGAGAATTACTTGTAGAAGGGTTGACATAAAGCACATATGTCAAAAAAATGATTTAATCCTTGCCTGAATCGCAGAGGAGAGGTATTGTTCTTGTTTGAAAAAACCCAATTGGGAAACAGGAAACGATGTTGTCAACGTTCAACAATCAGGCAATCAAAGAACAATGGATAAAGCAAAAACATTATCAAATCCAAAAACATACCTCTGGAAGTCTCAATCGGAACCCTAGATGGAAGATTTGGGAATTTGGAAGTAGAAGATGATGATGAAGATCTTTTGTGCGTTTGGATGATAAATCTTCACCTAAAGAGCGATTGCAAGTGCATATAAAAAATGATGGACCGATCAACTGCTTGTTTAGGGGTTTAAGAGGTAGATAGAAGGATGAACGGTGGTGAAATTCATCAATAACTTGAAGAGCAGAGACATAAATGTAGGGTTGAAATCTCTGTATTGCCCCTCAGGCGTCTTAAAAATATGGAGATTGTCTCAATTTGCCTGCTTTATCTTTGTTGTACATATTGCTTATAAATTGATACGTGTGGTAAAATTACTATCTTGTACGTCACTTCTCCTTTTTAATATATTATAGATAACTCATCAATACTACACATTTCAACTTTTGTTGTTATTATAACTCATCAATACTAAACATTTTCATTGATATGTTTATCCTTTTTCTTAACTCTTAAATCTTTTGTTATTATTATAACTCATCAATACTACGCATTTTCATTGATATGTTCATTTTTTTTAAATTTACGTATACTATTCTGGGCTATTATAATATTGATTTGGATAAACGAATCAAACTTTAATTTTGTGCTAATAAGAATATTATTAAAGTTATTAGTGAAAAAAGGATATATTCCTTTTGAGGAGGTAATATTCATCACGTTCAATATCGCATACATTCGCATACCCTCTTAATATTATTATCATTTTATCTCTAACTGATATTCTAGATCTTTGATCCCCACTAATAAATATAAAATCACACTACCTTGGAAAAAACAAGTATTATGTTAAAACAAGTAAGCCTAGAAATTTATATTGATTCGTAACGTTAGATATAGTGGTGGAGCTTGACCAAAAATTTTGAGGGGGCGGAAAGTCATGAGAGCCAATTTATATATTGTATAAATATTTAGACAAAATAATTACGGGGACAATCCTATATAATTTTAAAATTTTCGACCGAAAAATAGAAAATTTTACACTTCTAACCGAAACATTCGGGGGGACGGACGCACCCCTCACTTTACACTAAGCTACGCCCCTGTCTGGCGGCAAATATTATTATGTTAAAATATATATAAAATAAAATTATAAAATGAAAGCTTTTAGAAATAATCATAAAATATATATTACAAATGCCAAAACTTGTCCCCATCAAGAAAATAGAGTTTACTCGACAATATAGATAGCTCTAAAAGGTGGAATAAAGACAAAAAAATGTGCCATACTGCCATATATCAGATTTAAATAGAAACTTCGACCCATATACAATACAACTGTAACAATTGCTATAGTCATGATACATAAGGAGGTTATTTGATTTTCTAAGGCTATAGGGTGTGGTTGGAGCTCTATGGGGCTTTATCAAGTCCACGTAGGATCCACGTCAATAATGGAGCCCCTCTTTAATTTGTAGGGTGTGGATGGAGCCCTTATTAAACAAAATTAAAAAAAAAAATTTGATTGGTTTAAAACTAGTGGGCCCCACCTGAATATGTGCATATGGGCGCTACCACTAGTTACCATAATGGAGCCCCCACATGGAGGGTGTGGTGATGGATGGTGACGTGGCGGGGATGGAGCCCCCACACCTCATAGCCTAACCATCACCTTCTTTCTTGCACTACAATTAATTAGCAATACTTAAAATTGGGATTTTTTTTTTCCAGAAATAAGTGGTTTAGAAATAAAAAGAGTGCTTTTAGGTGATCCAGGATTTTTGTTTCAAATATAGGTAGGTCGCTGTTTGGTTCAGCGACCTTCAACACTCCTTCTGACATGAATCTGGAAAAGCTTCAAGAGGCTACAAGATCGCTGTTTGAAACAGATACCTTCCAGGAGGTCGCTGAATGGGACTGCAATGTTAAAAAGGTCGCTGTTTCATCCCACCAACTCATAGAAGATCGATGTTTCATCCACTAACTATCATAAGATCACTGTTTCATCCCAACATCTTATACAAGGTCGCTGTTTCATCCCACAATGTATCAAAGATAGCAGTTTCATCCCACCACCTCATACTAGATAGTTGTTTCATTACAAAATGTAAAATAAAGTCGCTGTTTGGGATAGCTAACTATTAGAAGATCGCTGTTTCATCCCACAACTTAATAATAGGTCGCTGTTTTAGAGAAATATGTAAATGAAGATTGCTGTTTGATGTTGCTAACTTAAAAGTAATACCATATACGTTGTTCAGTCTGCATTATGGTCTTGATATCAACCCAAATATACAAACTGATGCACAAGAATCATCCCTAATGTTAAATAATATAATGTTGATCTTGCAATTGTGTTGGTGAAGGCTTATGTTCGTTATAAAAGATGTTCGGGGCTTGATATTTCAGGCGATACCAAAATCTGGTCAAAGTATGGTCGAGGATCATTCGGGACATCATTCATTATGACGTTTTTCTTAGTTTTAATTTTCGTATACCAAGTGAGAAAATCTTGTGTGGAGGAGGACGATCATTCTCATCTACCACCTTCTCACGTAAGGTGTACGAGGACAATGACTCAACTGTTGCTATGGATGCTTCTACGGCTGTTACTAAGTCTTCTGGAAGATTCAGCCGCTCAGGTGGTTAGGCGGTTTATGACGTGTTCCTGAGCTTTAAAGTATTCTGCAACTTTTGGTGGGTGTATGAGCCTGTCGAACAGTCATCATCACCCCCGTTTTCGGTAGGAGATTTGGATCATAACACATTTCAAGTCGCATTTTATCCCATGTGACTTGGCGACGAAAATATGTTGATTAGATCCTATCGCATTTTATCAAGTCGCATTTTATCCCATGTTAAACATATCAACACGGAATAGTAACCAGTCCTCCTGCTTAATCCATATCGGAATATACAAATAATCAACCTCCCAAAATGGAGGGTACGGTTCCCTCCTTCCCGCCATGTCTAACGCTCTTAAACAATCCTTCGTATAACACACGTCTTCAAAAAATTGCGGAGGTAAAACCATCCAACGCAATTTCCTTGACGGGTCTTTTAAAAATTTAGACTGTCGTAGCCGCATTAGCCTTAACGTCCACGCTTGAACATGTTGCCAAAAAAAATAATATATCTAATCAGCGATTTGTATAAAAAAATTAATAATGGTAGGATTGGAATTACAATGTCATTTCGGCATCCATTAGATTTGTAGCCTAGTAGGCTACCCCAAAAGCTTCTAGGTAGCTGTATTTCCCCTAAAAAGCGAGAATAACAAAAAGGGGAATCCCCGTTTAGGTAAAATTCAACAACATCCTTTGACCATTTTTCGGGCACGTCGGTTGGAAATGCAAAACTTTTTCTTTCTGGAGGGTTGCCAGCAGGTTTAATCGACTAAGCGGAGGACCCGGAGTTATTTAGGATAACGTTTCGGGTCGGCTTGGGAAAAGACGAAGTGTTAGAACGACCGCTTGGACGTCTTAATTTGTTTAGAATCGAGCTTGAGTTTTTCTCGACAACATGCGATTTGTCTTGTTCATCAGCTACTTGCTTGTCACCTCGGTTTGCCATAATTGAGAAAAGTGGTTGTGGTTTTGTGGAGTTGTCATGCTTGATGGTGGGGGTATTTATAATGGGTGGAAGTTCAATTAAATATCAATTTACTTTTTCCTTTAAACATTTTTTGGGTTTTTACTAAAATTAATATCAATATTATAAATCATTTGTCAATAAAATAATAGTAAAACATATTGCACAAATAACAACAACAAAATAACACAATATATTAATTCGAAAATATATTACATTCTTAAACCAGTTAACTGTAACATCCCGAAAATATAAACTCTTAAATTTACAATTTGATTGCAAATAAATTAGTAAAATAAAATAACTAGGAATGGCTTGATTGATGTAAATTCGGGCTAAATGATAAGCTAGGGACTTGCTATATAATCATGTATAATTTTTGCCCTTAAAGTGTTCATAGAAATGCCTCAAAGGAGGCTCGAAACTGAATTTAAAGTTAAAACGCATAATTGTGATGTTTTGGCAAATTATGCGACAGGTTCTAAACGTATCATGATTGAACTCTATAGGAAAAGATACCGGAGCGTCGAGTGGACAAGCCGGTGGCGACTTACGTTTGAAGGGCGCGCTTTGAAGGTATGTAACTTGACCCGTTATATTAAATGAATTGTTGTTAAACTATGCGTAGTCGCATTATGGAATAGAAGTTGTGTTGATTTTAGTGACCATGATCGTTACTTGAATTAATAGGGTTAGAATTGATAAGGAACCGTTTGGTAGTCATCATATTGGAGGATTTCCACAAGATGAGCCAACGGGTCGAATAATAGTGTAAATTGTAGTATTAGTGTTTTAATTAGTTAGCAATGGCGATATTAATCACAAGAGCATTAAACCATGGGATTGGTAAGGAAATGCAAGTGATGCTAAGCCCTGGATGATGGGCATAAGGCGCCATAGGCTTACTAGTGAAATGGTAGTAAAATGGGTCGAATAAATGCATAGTGACATTTAGTCGTTCGGTCCGTAAATTGAATTTTTGGTATGATAATTGTAATAGGCACGTCGGTAAGGAATTTACAGACGTATAGGAAAAAGAATCACCTAAAACGGACTTACGAGTCAAAAGTTATGGCCAAACGAAGTTAAAAATCTGAATTTCCGGAGCTGGCAGCAAATGCAGGTCACAAACCTGCATCTACTGGAAAACCGACTCCCCCGCGCCACGCGACAGGATCACTTAGATCCGGCGCGACACGCGGGAGCTGTCGCGACACGCGACAAAACGAAAAGTACCTAGCGCGACACGCGACAGGATGAATTTTGAAATTTTATTATATTTTTCATGATTCGATGTCGGAACTTGATTATATGTACTATATCAATGTCAAAACTAACATTCTTAGTGGTTTTGACCTTAGGTGACTATGGGGATCTTACAGATGGCGATCAAGCAAGTTTTGAAGAACCGAACACACTTTAGAAGCTTCCGCGATATCTAAACTTTATTAGACAATGTTTTTGTATGTAAACAACTTGTCAAATATGTCATGAATGTTCAAGCTAGTCGGTAGTTGTCTAGTTTATGGTTTCTTAGAACAATGTTTTGGTAACTTATGTTTTATCTTAGACACCTTTTATTTAAAATCATATGAATTTTGACTAAAGTCGAGTAGAAATTAGATGGGTGTTACAAGTTGGTAATCAGAGCTTAAGGTTGTCAACAAAGTGTTCGGTTCAAGCTTGATCGATCATCCGGTAAGAATTAATTTGTTATTTTAGTAGATTATATCTTATGTGAAAAATGAGATGTGAATTGATGTGCATGGGAAGAGTGTGTTAATTCACTCAAACCCGGAAAGTGCACCGAATGTGAACGGTTAAAGCAAGTTAGGAACTTGGCTAAACCGAAACAAATGAAGCAATGTTATAAATGAAATGTTTAACGTTTAATGTAAACATTTCAGTTTCATGATGTCGGTAAGAAACGATGATGATCCGGTGCAGACAAGCACCGAACAAATGAAAGAGATAATTGCCGAAGAAGTGGGGAAGGCAATTGAGGGTAGTCTATCCGGGTTTATAGACAAAATTCAAAACACAGTGTTGTCACTTGTCGAAGAACGAGTCAAAAGGTTGGAGGATAGTGTCAACCTTATGAAGGAGAAATCGGGAGAACGTAAAGGGTGTTCATACAAAAAATTTATGCGTGTAAACCGCCAATCTACAACGGGTAGGTTGACCCGATAATTTGCCAAAGATGGTTGGGCGACGTTGAAGGGGTGTTCATTAAAGGGGTGTTTGAAAGGACCCATTGCGACGAAAGTGACTTCGTTGCTTACGGAACGGGTCAGTTGAGAGGACAAGCCAAAGATTGGTGGGACAAAAAAAGAATGAAATAGGGGCCGAAGCTGCAAGGGCCATGACGTGGGAGGAGTTTAAGACGCCATTTCTTAAACATCATAGTCCCAAGGCGGTCATTAATAAAATCAAGGAAGAGTTCATGCAACTTAGGCACAAGGGCGAGACCATAGACAACATTACGGTGACGTTTATGGATAAGATGAAGTTTTGCAATGAATTGGTGACGAATGAGGAACAAAAGATATACTACTACTATAACATGTTGAGCACCGAGTATAGGGAGTTCATGACTCCTTCAAGATACGAGACCCTTACCGAGATCATAAACGTTGCTCGGGAACGGGAAATCGAGCTAAAGAAACAAGTTGAAAGGGGTGAGCGAAGGGCATAGGATGTGAGTCCAAGCCCTACAAAGAAAGCTCGAACTGGAGAATTGGGAAAGAAGGTGGATGCTAAAGGTGGGTCGCCAAGTTGTAAAGTGTGTGGGAAAGGACACAAGGGAGAATGTCGGTTCAAAGACAAACCGTGCCCCATATGTAGTAAGACGGGGCACACGGCGTCGCTATGCCCGGGTAAAGTCTCGGTTTGCTACAAATGTTATCAACCCGGCCACAAAAAGTCCGAATGCCCAGACCTAGTTGGAAGGAGAGACGTTAAAGAATCTCCAGCAGAAGCTCCTAAGGCAAAGGCTAGGTCCTTCCAACTTACCGCGGCTGAAGCGAAGATAGAACCCGATGTGGTCTCAGGTATATTCACAATTAACTCAATTCCTGGACGTGTATTGTTTGATACGGGTGCAAATAAATCCTTCATTTCGCATGGGTTTATTCGACATCCTTCATTTGTATTGACGAAATTATCTGTGCCCTTAGAAGTTGAAATAGGGGACAACAAAAGTTTTATAGTTTGTGATATTTGTCGAGGCTGCAAATTAAGCATCGATGATGAAGAATACCTGATAGACCTAATCCCGATGTCAATGGGGGAATTTCAAGTAGTCGTTGGGATGGAATGGCTATCTCGGCACCACGCAAAGGTCATGTGTTTTCGTAAGGAGATAAAGCTAACATCTCCGAGCGGGAAACACGTCACTATCTATGGCGAGAAAGAAGGTAACCCCATAATATGCTCGATGTTGAAAGCTCACAAGCTTATGAAGCAAGGATGCAAGGCATCTATATGTTTTCAGGCAATGTGTCGGAACCTCTGTACAACTTAAGCTTCCCTTCCACCTACAAAGATAAATAATAAATTAACAATGTCACACCCCAACCGATGGCGGAAACATCGGGGTGCAAGCACTAAGCGTTCAGATTGCTCATGAAGTTCCATAAAACTAGATGTTTCAATAGAAATTAAATAGATTTCACGATAAAAATTGTTTAACAACCAAAATCAAGTATCATCAAGATTACATCACCAAATAGAATTGTTCAAAAGTCTAATTTATTAAAGCGACGTTTCTAGGCAACTCCTATCCTGATTTCCATAGTTCCATAACATCCTATTAGCCTGCAACATGTATTAAAATATCAATACAAAAGTATTGGCGAGTATACAAGTTTGATAATAGAATAATAGATTTAAAACAACTCATATCCACAATGTAAGTAAATAAAATAGTTTCAGCTGTGCTAGTGTCGCAGTCCACGCAGTGATAGCCCAAGTATCCCGATGCTTTAGTGTTTACCCAAGACTCAAGGTAAACTTGAATCCTCCTAACAATACCCCCTGAGAATAATAGGAGAGGTGCACCCCCTATAGCACTACTATTGTTAAGGCGGAACTACACACCCTGGATTAAAGGTCACATAGCACAAAATAGAATACTAGAATGCACAAGTTTCACATACAAATAGGATATAGTTTAGTTTGCAAAGATTCAAGTTCATATAGAATACATGTTACACCCCAAAGTTTAAAAAGTAAAAAGGGGATCGAGTATACTCACAGTAATTGCTTAACAGTCGCAACTGTTATTGGATCAAAGGGAGCTCTTTTAGAATTAGCATGACTAGATTACAATAGGATAAGAGTCGGGCAGAAAAATGAGATTGAATAAAGTGTTGGTGACTATTACTGGATCGGATGGCTATCCGATCGGATTGCCAGTCGATTCGGGTGACTTAGTGTGAACGATGGACCGTCCGATCGGACGGCTGTCCGATCGGGTGGCTTAGTGTGTGGGTGAAACGAATGGCTGTCCGATCGGATGGTTGTCCGATCAGGTGGCCATCCGATTCAAGTGGCAAGTATATAGCTTAGGTGTTTTGGTTACCTTGATCGGGTGGTTGTCCGATCGAGTTGCCACTCGATTGAGATCTCCACGAGTCCAAGTTTCTAAAAAAGTTACTAAGTGTTGGAAGGTTTCAAAGTTCCAAGGTTGCAAGGCATGTGTCCCTCAATCGGGCGAACCTCGTTCCTTGAACGTTGGTAAAATTTTCTAAGTTTAACGATGACGGCATGGTACGTGTTGTGACAATGGTAAACTCATCGTCGCACAGCCGTTCTGATCGGGTGGGAACCACCCTAGTCTGATCAGTTACTGTTCGTGATAACGTTTATGTCAAACTCCGTATTCCAGCCATCATTCTCCAGTGAAAATCCATCCTTAAGCCGACTCTAGACTAATAATTAAGTCTATAGTCCGTTCAGAACAGGATCTCACTATTTAGAGCAAAAGTTAAAGAAAAGATGAAGAAACTTAAGTTTTACCATGAAAAATGCTTAGATTTAGGTTGGATTTAGTGATAAATACATGGAATCCCTTAGATCTTAGCTAGATCTCACCAAGAATGTCCATCATATGACAGTTTGTACAAATCACCATGATGACATCATCCTTAAGATCTCAGATCTGAGAGATTTCACAGTGAAAAGTGTGATTTCAAAGGTGAATCACATAGAGGATGAAGTGTAGATCAAGAAAGTACAAGGATCTAGCTTGAAACGTACCGAAATCTCCAAGAAATGGAGAAAATGTAGTGTGCGTGCGTCTGGTCGAACAGGGCTGTCACATCAGGGAATAAGGTGATGTGACAGGCCTATTTATAGTGTGGAAGGGACTTGAGGCAGTTTGGCTTGGATAGGGTGGTGGCCCGATCGGGTGGTCATCCGATCGGGTGGCAATCCGATCGGGTGCCAATCCGATCGGGCGGCAATCTGATCGGATTGCCACTCCGGCCAATCCAATCTTTCCGCGTTCCCGTCTCTGATTCATTTTGCGAGTTAGATTAAGCGTTGCGTATCATAGAATAACTAGATTATATCGTAAACATCAAAGTTTCAAGGTTAATAGATTCCGCCAGTGACAAGGCTCTAGTCTCTCGTTCAACCAAGAATCAAGTTTCACGAGTCTAAAGAGTCAAGCACCAAATAGATTTAGACATTCCAAACATAGATTTAGGCATTCCTAGCATATAGATATAGACATTCCACACGTAGATTTAGGCATTTCAAGTATATATCATAGACTTCCACATAGATTAGGGCTAAAATGACAAATAGACAGACTTCAGGGACTAATCTTGACAAAATCCTAAAGTTTAGGGACGCTGGGCGTTACAAACATAGTGTTATATACATACCGAAAAAATAATTTAAAATTTTTACAATTTAGTATACCCGGCAGCTAACGGGGCATTGTAGTGGAACTGGGCAATATCAGGAGCAAAACAACAAAACCTCTCCCAAGCCCACACTTGTAAAATCGACATTGGGCCAGTAACGCTTATAGCATCAGCCATCAGGTGCTGCAGCGTTACAAAGGTTTCTGTAAAGGTGGGATAACACAGCACTGCCCCAACTAAAACCCGAACATGCGGGCAGATCTTCAAGAAACTCCAACAAATTTAGAGAAATCATGTTGTTTGCATTATCAGGTAAGATTGTGCACCCTATCAAATAAAAAATTATTAAGTGTGCACGAATAATGCACTCTTCATCCGATGCTTCATTTTCGGAAAAATCCGACTTTATTTCTTCTAAAATTCGCACCGAACTAACCATTTTGCCCCTCACTTGATTTTCTGCCAGGGTAAACCCCAACAGATTTTGACACCGCGAAGCTGCAGTATAAAATGTTATACCAGTGTCAGCTCCACATACAGGCGCCCCCTCTATTGGTAGCCCCCACAACACGTTAACATCTTGTAAGGTCACAGTCGTTTCGCCGAAAGGAAGGTGAAACATGTGAGTTTCTGGCCTCCACCGCTCAACCAACGCGTTTATTAACGCGTGGTCTATATACCGGTACCCACTATCCAGGATCCCACCGAATCCTGCTACACGTATTAAAGCTTCTACCTGTGGTCCAACCGGATGTTGTTTCAGATACTTCTAGAACGACCGATCTGATCGTTTAATATTTATCGGCTGACTGTAATTTTCAGGATTTTTGAAAACCTCAAACGCACGGTGATCCTTGTTCAAAAACAACACCGTTGCACTAAGAGGACCAGGATGGCATTCTAAACTCATTTTCACCAGATCAAATTTCACAGAAAATGTATTTGTAAAGTAAGGTTTGATGGTTGGTTTCTTAGATTTTTGAAACGAAGTGTGTTTCTTGATGGGTATATATTCATCTTTACACACCCTTTTCTCTGCAAATATGTACAGTTGAGAGATTTGACTACTCTCTGTATTACTCATCCTTACACCTTTCTCTGTATGATTTTTAGAATCCAAAGCCATAAACAGTGTAACTCTTACACAACCAGAATTTAATATTACAATGAATTTAAATTTTGGATGGTGTAGTCATATCATGCATTGTAAGAATGCATGCATTATAAGAATGCAGAGGTCATGCATGCTATAGAAAAGAGGAAGAGGTCTGATTTTTGCATGTGATAGTACTGCATATTGCAATCTTTATTGGCCACAATTTCAAATTAAAAGTCACATGTGACCTGCAACCGAGAACAGTCAACATTATTACATTTCTGTCCGAATTGGCGACCTTATTTAACATTTCTGAACCAAACAGCAACCTTATTTAACATTTCTGAACAAACATCAACCTTTTCCTACATTGCACTCCAAAACAGCTACCTTTTCCTACATTGCACTCCAAAACAACGATCTTCTTAAACAATGTATTATCAAACAGCGACCTTCTTAAACATTGCATGTCCAAACAACGACCTTGTTGAAGAAATCTGTTTCAAACATCGACCTTCTTAATATTGCAGTCCCATTCAGTGACCTTCTGGAAGGTATCTGTTTCAAACAGCGACCTTGTAGCCTCTTGCAGCTTTTCCAGATTTTTGTCAGAAGGAGTGTTGAAGGTCGCTGAACCAAACAGCGACCTACCTATATTTGAAACAAAAATCCTGGATCACCTAAAGGCACTCTTTTTATTTCTAAACCACTTATTTCTACAAAAAAAATTCTAAAATTAGCTATATATTAAGATGGCCCGTGCCGTATACTGCGCTTTCCAAATAAATTTGGAAAAAATAGACATATAAAATGTATTCATATGATTTATTACTAAAGAATATAATACATTTATCATATACACTAAAAACTATTACATTTAGTTCAGGGGCGGATTTAATGAATGTTCAGGGGTGGCAAGGCACCCCTTCAAAATTTTTCAACTAACTTGATATACTTTGGAAATTAAACAAGAAAATAATCAGGCACTCTTCGTTTTTTAAGAGTCACCTTACTGGGGACTAGAGATGAACATGGTACCGATTTAATATCGAACTGGTACTAAAAGACGGGGAAAATGGGTACCGGTACCTTTACTGAATATACTGGTATCAAAAACGGGAAAAATAGATATCGGTATCGAAAATACCTAATACCAAAGGAACAACCCTACTAGAGAGTGTTGCGTGAAAAAGAACCATGAAGAAGAAGACTCATTGTCTTCACTATAATTAGTTTTTTCTTTGTTTTGAGTTTTGAATGGTTTTCTAAATAATGGATGTTAAAACATTGAATGCATGTAATTTTGTCTCTTAATTGTAGAGAAATGTTGTTTATGTAAGCCTCAAACTCGGAATTCTAATGCTAATGAGGATTCAAAACGAGATCTAGATCTAAAACATCAATCGATTTGATGGTTTAGACCCGAAAATTTGAATAACACTAAGAGCATGATGAATATTGTGATGAACTCCTTTTGATCTTTGAAACCCCATAATGGTTTGCAAATGGTGTTTACAAGAAAACCTTCAAATTCACCTTAATGTATGTGTTAATTATAAACCCTAAAACCCTAGCTATTTATAATCTAATGAAATTAGTCTAGTTACATGTAAGTCCTCAAATTTAGCTAAATACTAATAAGCCTCTATACTCAATAACTCGTCAAACTATCACCCAACAAGAAAACTATTTGTCAAAAGTGATAAATATATTTAGTCAAACAAAATATATTTATTTAATCGAAACAATGTTCACTATCAATCTTTGATCTTCACTCGTCAATCATTCTCCCAGTCGACTCGTCTTGACGTGCGCGTTGATTACGATTCAATTGACTTTGACTCGAAAACTCTTGAACAATCATAGGCAATGTCGCCAGTTGATACTTGATCAGTATTCCTGACGACACTTGTGTCTTCGATGAGAGTCGTCGATCATCATTCTTTGTTAGATCTAGTCCTCAATTGTAGTTGCATCGGCGACACTAAGATGTCACCAGGATGTGCACCGATGACACTCAGATGTCATCGATATAACCAGAATACTAAACAAAGATCAAATATCTGGCGACATGACGAGTGTTGCCAGTGACTGTTGACTAATCAACTAGGTCTTGATCGGGAATCTGCAATCTTGACACCTTCCTAGCGACACTGAGTGTGTCGCTAGTGATTGTCGCCTGATCAACTAAGTCTTGATCTGCAGACTTCCAATCATGACACTTTTAACTCCTGCATTTTCATGTTGTGGTATACAACAGTCTCAAAAGTTTCAACAGTTTACAATAGGGATGAGCGTGGTGCCGGTACTGTTACCGAAAATCACCAAAATTGGGGTCGGCACCAGTACTTGAGGGTAAAAATTAGCATTTTATCGGTACCATACCGCTCCGGTATCAAGCCGAAAGTACTGGTACCAAAAACGCTAAAAAGTGGGTATCGAAAATAATTCGTTACATGAAATTCGATACCGATACCAAATACTCATCCATAGCTTACAAGTCCCAAAGCATATCTTTAAATATTTAGATTCTTGGATTTTCCATTTTTAGGATTATACTCTTTGATTTTAAGTTATGTTTTGAATCTACAAAATTTTTAATATGTTTATGTTTTACTAGGTTTTTACCCGGGATTGCTTCCCGGGCTCGGGAAACTTAGTTATATCAAATATTACTTGTTATTAATACGACCTCATTACATCAAGCATCTCATTGGATTCAACAACAATGTCTTCACATCATCGGATTAGATCATAAACCCATATTAGAGGTCAAACAAAAGCACAACAGGACCACATGAATAACATCATTTCCAATTTTACTTCAATGCACTTACATGATAGGGTGATTTGGGATTTTGTAAAAATGTTTGTTCTTGTACTTCTTAACAAAATTACATAGAATTCAAGAAAACAAAACAATGACTTAAAGAACTATACTTTAACACCCAATCTGATCGAGCAAACAGATGTTGACCAAAAGTCAAACAGTTGTTCACCAAAAGTGAAACAGATGTTCAACCAGATCCACTGTCTTCTTATATTTTAGAGCTGTTTCCTCTTCAAAACACTGTTCAACCTAAAATGGGTAACTGTTGACCTAAAGTCAAACAGATATTAAAACCACTGTTTGAGTTATTCAAACGTCTGTTGAATAATAAATGAGATGTTGACCAAAAGTCAATCAGATGTTGACCAAAAGTCAAGCCGAGTATACTGTCTTTAGCTTACATCTCCGCATTGTTTCCGTTAGACATGGACCTAATAATTTACATGTACATATATAGTTTTAGAATCACAACTTCAAAACTAAACAAACAAATCTAGTATCAGCTTCGAAAAGCAAAGAATTACAACCCAAAAACTTGGTTCAATGTATCCTTCTGCATTTGCCTTCTTCAACCCATGAACATTCATCCAAACATAAAAAGCTTTTTACCTTTCACAAAGTTAAGTGTAAATGCTTGACCTGGAGCTATGCCTTTATCTCTCACAAACTTTCTCATTCCTTGCAGATAATATCTTGGTTGACCTCGAGATGAACCTATAACAGCTTGAACATTCCAAACATCACCTGTCACGTCCACAATCTTCAAACCCATCTTAGGATTCAGTCTAAGATCTTCAGCCTGTTTTTTTAAAAAGGCGCTGTAACAAACAACGAACAATTCAATAAACAAACAATTAACACATCTTTAAAATCTGACTAAAGTATTATATATTAGTAAACTCATTATCACAAACTTACAAAATGACCGTCCACATGGAAAGAAATAGGTACGATCTGATTATCTTCATTCACAACAACCGTACCACCTTCATTGACATTAACGATGTCCTGTACAGCTTCAGTATCTGAACTCAAGACAATCTCTTCTATCACCTTTTCTTTAACAACAGCACAAACCTCCGGTGGAAGCACTAAATCACAGGTAGCACAATTGAAAACCGTGATATGAAAAGTCTGAAGATCTATCATCTCAAAGACAATGAGATGATCAGCAGTTAATGACAACTCATTCTTTATCTCTTTCCATCCGGTAATTATGTAAAGTTCATTGTTGATATCTTCCATCCCTACATACCAGTTCTGGTTTTCAGATCCTTTAATAAGAACCGGATATGAAGGAATAGTGTTTAACATCTTGTGATGAACAAAAGAATGATTAATACTCTACAATCAGAATAAAACACATTATATAGTACATTAGTAAAAATATATCAGAAAATTAAGTAAACAAATAAAAAACAACAATTAAACAACTGTATCTCCAAAAAAATTACATGATGAATAATATTCGAAGTTACATACCACATAATCTTTGTTTCCAGATGGTTTGTAGTAAAATTCTTCACAAGGAGCAAGAGCAATGTCTTGATAAAAATACAATATTCTGAAACTTTCTAATGCTTCTTCATAATGAAATATCAACCATGAATCTGAAGGTATTTTCAAACTGTCTACCAACTGACACCAACCATTATAGAAATAATATCTGCCATTGCTTAGAGGATAGATCTTGACTTTAAAAACATTTCCAGTTGTGGTCCGGATGTTTGTATTTCTAGTTGGATAATTAAACTGTTGAATCCAATTTTGATACTGTTTTGGCAAAATCTAAGCATAAATAAAAGAAACACTTTTATTGCTAAATATGATACGAAAAAATTAAAATTAAGTGTTAAACTAAGATCGAATAAAATTACTAACCAAACATTTCCTTTTACTGTCTTCAACGTAACACGGAAATCCATAAATCATTCTCACGTAAAACTGTAACAGTATCAATCATATAGAATCAGAATCAATAACATTAAGAAACAAATGAATACAATCCATTAAGGTATGCAATACATGTAAATAAAAGATGATACAACTAATATATATCAAAATAACAATAGACAACATCAAAAAGGTGAGAATACATGTAATTTCTTATCATATCAAAAAATATATATATTTTTTACAGCAAATCATATAATTAAAACTTAAAACCTACTTTTACGATTAAGTATCACAAATAGACATTGAGGATCATCACCTGAATAAATTGTACAGAAAAACAGGATAGTGACTTGTGTCTATTCCAAACAAAAACTTAAAAACAGTATACCAAGTACTAATCAAAATAAGTTCAACTTTTCAAATACACATGAGAATACATCAGTTAAAATCGTAAATTTATATTATACTTCAGAATAACATCGTTACATGAACAACTTTATAAACAACTTTACAAATAAATGTGACAATACATTAGTAAAGACTGAAATTTTATATCATACATCAGAATCACATCAACAACTTTATAAATAACTTTACAAATACAAATGAGAATACAACAGTAAAGATCGAAATTTTATATCATAAATTAGAAAAAGATAAATACATGAGCAAAGTGAAATCGAATAAAAATCAACAATGAATAAGACAAATGGTAGATACACGAAATGCAGATCACTTTTTTTAGAATCATATACGTGTATCATAACATGCATAATAACTACATAGTAATCGGATATACAAAAAAATAGGACTATTAGAAGTTGTTCCAGTATAAGCCGCAACAATAAACGCAATCATAACCAACAATGGATTGAAAAAAAAACAGGGATATACATGAATACACCACCGTCGATTACAACTTCTTCATTAATCTAGCAAGAACATTAATCGGCTATGGAATTCAAAACTAAAAGAATAAACATGAAAAAAATACAAAACAAATCAGATTATTTAACAATACCTTTATGATTATACAAGTTGATACTGATGAAGATTGGAAGAAATGAAAGAAGATGACAGAGTTTCTTGGAGAAAGTGTGGAAAGAAACGTGGAGAGAGAAACGAACCAAGATTTTGTGAGGATCTTTAAAAAGTTAGAATGTTTAAAAATATCCCATGTAACCGGGTAGGATCATCCCATTTAGTTTTTCGTCAACATCTGTTTGACTTTTGGTCAACACCAGTTTTAGTTTTCGTCAATATCTCATTTAGTATTCAACAGAAATTTGAATAACTCAATCAGTGGTTTGAAAATCTGTTTGACTTTTAGTCAACAGTTGGATGGAAACCAATGTTAGATTGAACAGTGTTTTGAACAGATGTTTAAACATCTGTTTAGACTTAAATAGATGTTGGGGCTTAAACAGATGTTTGGCTTTCTATATCTTTTTTTTGGACTTAAACAGATGTTTGGCCATAAACAGATGTTTGGCAATAAAGATATGTTTGGCCTTAAACAAATGTTTGAAGTTAAATAGATGTTTGCCCATATAGAGATATTTGGCCTGAAACCAAACATCTGCTTAAGGTCAACATCTGTTTCACAATTCGCCAACATCTGTTTGACTTTGGTCAACATCTGTTAACATATAAACACTGTTACCATAAATTACAAATAATTAGCTAATAGACGGCACACAATTAGCATCTTAAATCATCAAGACCCTTAACAATCTGACCATATGATTTAATCGTGTGTTTTATCTTAGATGGGATAACTTGAAAAGAAAATTCACTAAAAGGATAACATATTAAACGGGTCAAAAAAGCTCAAAGTGTATTTTACTACAAATCAGGATTACCAACAATGCCAACAGACAAGTCAACCGTGTTTCTTTCACCTTTGACTTTCAAAGTCAAATCAGTTACTTACCAAATTCACAAATACATAAAATTTCTTATATAACCGCAAACATTAACACACCTAATAATCTTAACTCTGCTATAAACTGTAAAACACAAACCCAAATATCACATTTCCCTTGTAGTATTAAAGAATTCACAGTAATTCAATGAAAATTACAAAAATAGACATTCTTACACAATAACTTTCCAATACAGACATCCCTATTCAACCTTCACCAAAGTATTCAGGCTTATTTCCATCAATGATGTCTATATTGTGAATCTTTATTGCCTCATCAATAATTCCCTGACTTGCCCTTTGAATTGTAATTCAAAGTCCAAGGAATCTGTGTCATCCTCATCCCTGCACAGTGTAAGATCAAGGAGATCTTGCAAATCTTCAACACCCAGGCCCAGTGCTTGTTCCCTTGATATTTTCTTCACCTCACCATTGGATTTGATCAGAGTCAATACGTGGGTCTGTTTGTCAGATATCCACTTTAGTATTTTTGAATCCAGTGGGTTTCTTGGGAGAGGTTTTATTGATGATGAGTTTGGAGATGGTAGCCTGGTAATGACTGGCTGAGCAGTATTTGTAGTTTGTGTCAATTCAAGTTTTTCTCCTATCATCTGCTTAAGGCCTATTTTTACAAGGTAATCCCCTGCTGTTTCTGCATCCATCTGCTATTGTTTCCTTGTTTGGTAAAGGATGGCAGCAGATGGAGCGGTGGATCTCCTGATTTGTAGCTTTTGTGGCTTAGCTGGAACCACTGCTTCAGGGTAAACAGGCTTTTGTGGAACATTAGGATTTTTCTTTCTTAATTCTTCCAGCTTTTTGTAAGAGGCGAACACTTCATCCTCTTTCCACCTTGACACTTGGTTCCTTGACCCAAAATTAGCTGTTATTAACTCTTCTTTCATTCTCTTCAGCTGCAGCGTCCTTTCTGGTACATTTTTCTTAAACTTTGCCCAGATAGGAGGAGTCTGCTTCACCTTGTTTTTGATCATATCTTGAATTCTGGCTGTTTCACTTTCTAGCTCACTGATGGTCCATTCTTTGTAGTGGTACCTTTCTCCCTTGTATGTTTTGTAAGCCATGATATTATCAAGATAATCTTTCCTCAAGGTTTCATAAGCTCTTTCTGATAAATTTTGACAGAGATCTTTTGAAAACTGCTCCAAAGTTTTGACTTGGGTTAGCAGATATTGGTAGTATGTTTGAATCTCTATGTCAGATTTTCCTTCTGTATTTCTTTTGGAGATATCCTCTGCTTGTTGAGCCTTTAACTTCAAGTATTCTTCAATGTTATTAGGCCTTGGATATCCTTGAACAGATGGCAAGTTACTTTTAGCAGGGTCATCTTCATAGTAGAAGGATTTGATCTCCTCTCTAACTGCTGGAAGATCTAATGGATTCTAGACTCCTGCAGGAAAAATGGAAGTGTTTGAATTTGAGACGTGTGCTGAAGAGAGTGGGACGAGATTGGGAATGGTCACAAGGGACAGTGGTTGTGTGGTTGTTTGTGGTGGTGAAGGGTCATCATTCAGAATTATCCTTCTCCTTTTAGGTTTTGGAGAGGTTGGTGGTGTTTTGGTGGGTTGAGTGGTGGTGATTTGAGTGGTAGATGGTTGACTAACAGTTGTTGAAACAACTGGTATTTCAACCACTGTTGCCATTACAACAGATGATGTGTCACCTGAAGTCTTCTGCTTTTTAGCAGGTGGTGTTGGTGGTAATGTGGATGTTTTTGATGGTGATGTGATTTGTGGTAAGGCAGTGGATTGAGTGTGTGTTGAAGTGGTGGTAGTTGTTGGTGTAACAGATGTTGAAACCATTGAAGTACCAACAGCTGTTGCTACAACATGTGTTTTAACATCTGCTGGTTTGGAGGTTTGATGTGTGGAGATTTTGTGAGGTGTGGATTTGGGTTGCCTCACTTTTCTAGTGGGCTGTTTTCTTTTAGGCTCAGGATTTTCTTCATCCTTGGGCTCAGAAACACCCTGCACTTCCATTTCCATATAAACTTTCTTCTCTTGTTCAAACCTTGATTTTCCCTTTGCCTCTCTATCCTTTTTCACCCTTGCATTTTCATCAGCAATGGCATTTAAGGTCACATCAACATTTTTGGAACCATCTGGTTTAGGGATGTCTGCAAGCATACTGGATTTGTCTGGTGCTATGTACAAACCATCTTCATATCCCTTTTTCTTTAGCTGCTTCATTTTCTCCCACTTTTTGGCATCAGCTGGTGGTGGGTTGTCCACAAAGATGATAGTAGGAGGAGCAGAATCAGTGGTTTTCAGCAAGTGGGCCTTGATTGCCTTTATTTCTGCTTGTGTATCCATGAACCTACTTCCATCATATTTCTGATCTTTTGAACCTGTATTTCATGTTGCTGATCAGCATATGCCCTTTGTTGGTGAAGTAGAGGTTGAAACAAACTCCAAAGCTTAGTGGGAGTAGGAGCAGATGATGGAGCAGATGTTGTATCTGGTGCAGCAGTGGGTGTTGCCTTTTGTGCTTGTAATAACTATTGCAGCATTGACTTAATATCTGCAAAAGATGTGTCCAATTTGTCAACCCTCTCCGTTAATTCCTTGTACATTAAACCATCACCTAAGTTAATGGGATCATCTGATTTACCACTGGCAGTGGTTGTATCAGCAGTTGACTTAGGGAAAGTTTCCCAAAAGTCATCCACAGATGCCCCTTTTTCTTGGTACTGGGGACTTCTTTCCTCAGCAATTGACATCCTTTTAATAGAACCAGTGGTTGGAACAAAGACACCAGGGGATATCACAGTTGCTGGAGAGAAAACTGCCTTCAAGGGAGTCTTATTGATGAAACAAT
>NC_035433.2:60654890-60827212 GCF_002127325.2 Helianthus annuus | reverse complement strand
ACCAGCCTTAACTCGCTTGTCGTTAATCTCGGCAGCGAGTAGGTAGGTTTCCTCGATTGATGCGGGTTTGGCGGCGAACACATAATCTGCAACACAATCCGGAAGAGCACGGATGTATTTCTTGATGGTCATCTCGGGAGTCTTAACCTGGTCTGGACAGATAATGCTCAGTTGTTTGAAACGGGCGGTGAGACCAGCGTTGTCGCCCTCCTTCTGCTTGATGGTCCAGAACTCATCCTCCAACTTTTGGCGTTCGTGGGGAGGACAGAACTCGTCCAGCATGATAGCCTTCAGTTCCTCCCACGTCAGCTCGTAGGCAGCGTCGTTCCCGCGCTTATTCCTTTCGGCTGTCCACCAGTCCAATGCCCGCGACTGGAAGACACCGGTAGCATTGAGAGTTCGAAGATGATCCGGGCATCCGCTTTGACGAAGGGTAACTTCCACAGAGTCAAACCAGTGAAATAAGCCTGTAGGGCCCTCTTCACCGGTGAACTCCTTCGGTCCACATGCCTTAAATTGCTTGAAACTGAACGGAGCTTTGCTGGGTTCAGTGAGGGTTCGGGATTCTTCCGACGACTTGCTGGTGTTTTCGTACACCTCACTGACAGCTTTCGCTACAGACCTTGAGATGAGCTTGGCGAGACGTCGGTCTCTCTTTTCCTGACGAGAAAGGTTTTGGCGAATTCTTGATGATGACGACATGGTCTGCAATAGACATCGCCATAGGGCTCAACACAACGAATTCAAATCTCGCACGTCTTATCTTACTAAAGCTTAGAATCACGTCGCATCTCACGTCACGTAGCACATATAATCACATAAGCACATAATCATAGAGGCACATAAGCACAGAAACAATTAGAGCACATAAGCAATTAAGCAAATAGAGCACTTAATTTCCTAACCACGTACGCATTTTTATCACAGAGGCGGTCAGAAAACAGAAACCTATAACCACAAGTCGAGTGCCGTTCGTTTTGCATATCGGATAGCATCACATTGTATCGTCCAACTTAGTCGTATAGCGTAGCATAGCACACTGGTTTTGTTTAGATCACATCAACAGGGGTTCGAATCGAGATAGGATAGCAACAAAAGTCACGCAGATCGATAAACAATGGAGCAATCAACGAATCTTTAAAACACATAAACAGGTAAATCATATAAAATCAACGAAGCAACACTCAAAATCGGAAAATGGATTGTCTGCGGCTACTAGACTTTGACTAACCATGGCAATTTAACTATTCGCAGTTGACTTGTCGTCACTTTCGGCTCTAGGGGGCATGTTTCTGCCTCGATTCTTGGGCATTATGCACGCGCATTCTAGGCCATACTCGTGAGTTCAGGTCGTTGGAGTCCGTCAATTGCCTTGGCGAGATAAAATGAAGTCGGAATAACTGCCAAGGTTAGGGTTTCACCCCTAGCTCAGCAATTTCTTCCTTGTTTTAAGAAAATCTAGAGGAAAATTTTCATCAAATTACGGGTTTCAGCCCTGATTTGGTATAATTCTCCCCCGTTTGTTGATAGAAAATCGCACAGAATAATTGGCAAAATTTGTAATTTAGGCAGGAATTCGCGGGTTTCACTCCTAATCCCGTCCAAATTACGAAATTTGGCTCGGAGTTCGGATGTAGTGATAGAATAGAAGGGAACAACATAAAATAAGCACATAAACTTGGTCTCTTGGTTCCTAGCTATAGTCTAGGTCTCTAAGACAGCGATCCGGACTAGATCGTGTCTAATCCTAATTCCCTATAGTTATGTCTCTGATACCAATCTGTCACACCCCAACCGATGGCGGAATCATCGGGGCGCGGCACTGAGCGAAACAGATTGTTCAGAAGTTTCCACAACAACTATCATACAATTCAGTTATATAACACGTCCCATACCGTGTCCCAAATAATAACAAGTTATCATAGAAATCAACTAAACAATATGGGAACTGTTTCGACAACTCAAATTCTTAATTATTACAGACCGAATTTAAATATTGTTTTAAGACTTCTAGACGGCTAACTATAGATCTTACTGACTACAGGTGCCAGTACAAGATCTACAGATAATTATGGCCCTGGAGCAGGTATGTGGACACTGTCCTAAGGTCACAGGCTCCTAGAAGCTTATTATTGCCTCGCTTCCCTAGCACGCTAGTAGCTTAAACACCTGTCACATACGTTAAAATAAAAGTCAATACATATAATGTAAAGGTGAGTACACAAGTTTGATATAGCATATAAAGTTCGAAAAGTTACGCATAACCAAGCACGTACACAAGGGCAAACGATGCATGTAAATTATCAACATGGGACCATCGATACCAACGACTTCAAGTTGACTGTCCGAGACAGTTCGCAATACATGATTACCACCGTAATCCATGCAAGTAATTGTCCTTAGCAACCCCCGTGTGAACGGGTGCTGAGTCCAAACTATAGTACTACGTTGCTAAAGCAGGTAGATAGCACTCCACGTGTAAACATAATAAACAGCAATCATTCAGTCAAGTATTACATGCAAGTAGGTTAGCGTTCAAATAGTTTGTGTTGTTTGTGAATTTGATAGATTACGTATGTAACACCCAAAAGTGCTGAAAGCAAAAAGGGATCGAGTATACTCACAGTGGTTGGTCGTGGATTGAGAGGAGCACTGAGAATAGGTTAGCCTGAATAGTTCGATAACAATACAATGAGTAATGCGGAAAAGTGAACAGTGGAAACTGGATCGGATAGACCAATCGATCGGACAGCTGTTCGATCGAGTGGGCTGTTCGATTGGTTTGAAAGTCCGTTCGAACATCCGTTCGATCGGCCGGCTGGCTCGATCGGCTGGTACTTTCAAGTGGATTGTTCCTTCCTTTAATGTGAAGGATGTGTTTGTGTATGATGGTTTGTACTACCTTTCAAGTTGGCCGATCGAACGGGCTGTTCGATCGGTTAGCCCAACCGATCGGCTAGCACTTCATTGTTTTCAAATATGTCACTCGATCGGTTGGCATGCTCGATCGGGTGACATTCCAATGTTTCGAAAAGTCTAAGTGTTTTGAAATGTAGTATCTCATGATTCGAGTAGTAATGATTACAATCGAGTGGCGTAGTCGATCGAACAGTACCTCGTCAATACTACACTTTGTGAGTTGATGGGTCTAAGTGCTAGTCGATCGGTTAGCCTAGTCGACCGGCTGGCATAGTCGTTCGGTTGGGCTGTTCGATCGAACAGCCTAGCCGTTCGGCCAGCTTCTCGATTCGGTTAACCTATCACTTAACACTTGGTTATTCCCGTTAATTGTTGATGTTTTAGAGATATTTTGACTACGAGTTGAACCACAAAACTGAAGTTCCCACTTAGCCCACTGACTCGAGCAGGAATCACCCAAACTCGGTCAGAGACGGTTTGGAACCCAAGTTTAACGTTTAACCCGAAATCGGTATATCTCTCGGTAGAACCCGAATCTTGAACCATGTGTTTGTTTAGATTGATTTGTAAATCGGTTCAAGTCTCGTTTTCACCTTTTTGAGTGTAAAAGAGTTGAAAGATAGATGAAAACCCATCTTCCAATCCTTTTCCACCGTGAAATGTTAAGATCTTTGGTAGATTTTAGGTTATTTATGTGGAAATCGGTTAGATCTAAGCTATTCATGGTGGAATGATGTCAAAACTTAGTGTTCTTGAAGAACACATGATGACATCACCCAAGAACACCTAGATCTTGGTGATTTCATGGATGAAATCCAAGTTTTGAGGGATAGAAAGATGGAGAATCGATTAATGAACAAAAACGTACAAGGATTAGGGCGAAATACTTACCGGTTTGAGAGAAATCTGAGATTTAGTGAGAAGAAGAGGCTGGTCGGTCAGAGCTTTCCAAAAGTGGAAAGTTTGACAAGGACAGCCCTATTTATAGGCTTCCAAAAGAGGAAAGGGTCAGCTGATCGAACAGCATCCCTGATCGAGCAGCTGTCCGATCGAACAGCCTGTTCGATCGGCTAGCCTGTTCGATCAGGTTGCCCTGTTCGATCGGCTTGCCTGGTTTTGAGTGTTTCGCGACGATTTTTGATATTTCGAGTTTGATAAACGATGATTTGAGAATGATAGAATTCCTAATCAAATTACTTTTAGTCTCAACTACTATATCTAACATACAAGCATCCTTACAACCATTTCGGGTTCGATTTCCATTGAGTTTGATTCACCTTTGAGTCTTGATTGATTTGATTGATTCACCACACACTTTAACATAAAAGTAAACATGCACAAGTAACATATAAGGCACACACACACGTATAAAAAGTACTAAAATCCCCACACTTGAGTTTGATGATTGATTTGATTAGCTTGATTATTGATTGATTATCTTTATTGCGTTGTTACTTCCTATCATTCACAGTCGGTCGTTGGTTCACAGTTCGATTATCGGTCGATTAGTTTGATTATACAACACTTACTCCAAATAATATGAAAATCAAAATGAAACTAAAATGAAATTAATCTTTAATTCCAATAACAGTCAACTCTTGACTTTGACTTTGACTTTTTGGGAAAACACGGGGTGTTACAATATAGCAGAAAGAGAAGAACCTATAGAATTCAACACTGTACCTCTCGAAAAACCCACACCTAAGAAAATAGAAATCGGGGAAAGCTCTAGGCAAATTGAGGAGTTACCATCCCAGGAAGAATTTGATTTTTCATTGACAGATTACAATTCTATCAAGTCTGTTAATGAAAAACAACTATTAATAGAGGTAGAACCAGCTATTCCAAACCCTTCGATCCACTCGCCACCTTTAGGAATAGATGAATGGTTGACTAATGAAATACAGATTCAAAATTATCCCTATAAGCTTTTTCCTCAGTTCGATCCAAAACCAAACCCACCAAAAAGTAACAAGAATATAGCTAGACTTCGCCACTTTGATTAAGAACTAATGAATGTTGGGAATAGGATCCAAGAGATTGAGAAACAGATCTCCTAGAAATACGATCAGAGGGAACACCATTACTAGAATATCATTTGACATAAGGATAGGGAATTTATAAAATTGTGGTTGTGTAATAGAAATAGTAAAACCAGTATGTGTAAAATAAATAATAAAATGGCTGTATATAGAAGCATGATATAATAAAAATTTTTAGAAATTTTGGTTTGTTTACGTAGTTATGTGCAATTAAGGGTGACAGTGGAATTACTTCTGGTATACTAATTATTTATCCATAAATTAGTTATCCAATGGAAAACGCTAATAACGAACCAGTCAACGAGGTTAATCAATCTGAGCAACAATCAGGGGATCAATATATGACTAGGCAGGATATAGAAAATATTGTTGCTCAAGGGATAGCTAACACTATTCCAACAATGATAGCTCAAGGGATAGCCAACACTATTCCAGCAATCGTTGCTGCTGTTAAAAATCCAATAGAACCACAACAAATCATTCCTAGCAAACGTATTACTGAAGATCACTTCAGTAATAGCGTAAACGGAGGCAATGATCATGTTAATCATGATGAGGAACTACGATAAGCTCTGCTCCCTAAGAAAAGGAAAGCTGCAACGCCTGGTTGCACTTACAAGGAGTTCCTTGCCTGTAAACCTGTAGAGTTCGCAGGCAATGAAGGGGCAACTGCGGCACTGCGTTGGTTAGAGAAAACCGAGGCAGTAATCAGAATAAGTAAATGTGTTGAGGAAGATAAGGTTATGTACGCTTCGCACCTTTTTAAGGAAGAAGCGTTAGAATGGTGGAATACGGTGTTACAAGCTAAAGGAAGTGACGTGGCCTATACCATGAGTTGGGAAGAATTTAAGCAACTAATAGAAAGAAAATTCTGTCCCGAATATGAAAAAGAGTAGATGGCGAATAAGTTTTTAAGTCACCGAATGGTAGATGTAGATTGTCGAGGGTATACTTCAAAATTCTTTGAGTATGCCAGAATTGTACATACTTTGGCTTCGCCAGAACCGGTACTTATCTCTCGCTATATCTGGGGTTTGATTAGTGAGATTCGTGACATTGTCAAAGCTGCGAGACCCCGCACAATTGACGATGCGGTAGAATTAGCTAACACTCTAACTGACGGATTGGTACGCACTCGAGAAGAAAATAGGAGAAAGGATTTAGCCCAGAAAATTTCCCAAGAATTTCATATGGGTACTAGTAACAATTTCAAGAAAAGAGAAAATGGGCGATTTTCCACTATTCCATTTTGCAATACCTGCAAGGGAAAACATTTTGGAAAATGCAGAGGATGCTGCAATTACTGCAAAATTCCAGGACATCAAGAAGAGGATTGCAGGAAAAAGAAGGCAATAACTTGCTACAATTGTGGAGAACCCGGACACTTCAGAACAAGCTGCCCGAAATTAGGCAATCCAGCAAACGAAAAGACGAAACCTGCAGAAGGGACTACCAAGAAAAACGCAAGAACTTTTCAATTAACTACTCAGGAAGCTGAACTAATTCCTGACATCATAGTTGGTACGTTTTAGTTCACTAACGTTTATGCAAGTATTATTTGACTCTGGTGCAAACCAAAGTTTTATAAATACTTCATTTTGCCAAGCCCTTAAATTACCCTTAACCAGCCGTAGGCAGACTTTTACAGTTGAAACGATAGATGGAAACTCCGTTAGATTAAATAAGATTTTGCGAGAAGCAAAGATAAAATTAGGACACATGATGAATCATGAATGAATTCACTTAGATCCTGCTAAGATAACAGCAAATTACTAAATGGAAGATTCCGTAAATCCCTAAAGAGAAATTAGGAATTCTGTAAGTTTAGACAGATGCTATAGGCAGTTTATTAGGAATATTTCTCAAAATAGATATATCCTTCACTAAATCAAAACAGTTAAAAAGAGAACCTAAACCAGAAAAAGCCTTTAGGATCTTACAGCATAAATTAACAAAGGTTCCAATCCTAGCCTTACCAGAAGAAACAGAAAGTTTTAAAGTATACGGTGATGCTTCAAAGCTAGAATTTGGATATATAATAATAATGCAACACAAAAAAATGTAATTGTGTATGCATCAAGGCAATTGCAAAAGCACGAAGAAAGCTATACCACTTGTAAACCTAAAATTAGAAGCCATAAGTTACCCTTAAGATTAGGAAACATTATCTGTATGGAAATAAGTTTACTATCCATACGGGTCATAAGAATTTAAGATACATATTTGAACAACCTAAGTGACTACGACTGTCATATTTAGTATCACGAAGGAAAGGTTGAAGGCAGATAGAAGAGTTATACAAATAATAAACAAAAGTCGTTGGAATTCGAGTTGAAGACAAAATGCTATCGAAAGTAATTCCTTGGAAAAAGGAATTTATAAATTCGGTAAGAAAGGAAGCTAAGTCCAAGATACGTAGGACCATTCCTAGTGATCCAACGATTAGGACCAGTAGCTTATCATTTACAACTACCAGAAGAGTTAGCAGGAGTACATGATGTATTTCATATATCCAACCTTAAGAAATGTCTATCAGATAAATCCCTGGTAGTACCTCTCTAAGGTAAAGAGGTAAATGGCAAATTTTAAATGATAGGGAATCTATTACAAATAAGATAAGAAGATCAAGTTTTTCAAAGCCCAAAACAACTAGTGCTGTTCACAGCCAAAAGAGGACCAGAATACACGTAAAAGCTAGAATCAGAAATAAGGTGAAAATACCCTCATCTATTTCAGTAAATCTCGAGGACGAGATTTTTCGTAAGGTAGGGAGGATGTAATAACTGTCACTAAAATCGATAATTAGGATGATAATTAGTCAATAAGAAAACCCTAATTGAGACACCCAATAAATTCTGCACTAGCCTTAAAATTTTCAGGACAATCGGAATCAGGATCAGGACCCCTAAAACTCAAGGGGTGTAAACCCTAGTTGGACGTTTATCCAAATTAAACGTTGTGTAGATCTGATTGGTCAATTTCATTGACTCAGCTAGGCTAGTCCCACGCGTGGCAACCTATAGTCGGTTTATATCCTTTACGGACCGTAAAGGGTTAGGCTTACGGTCCGTAAGCGATTCCAAATTCGTGTATAAATAGCAGACATTGGCACTTGATTTCTGTGCTTGAAACGACGGAAATTCCCTGAACGTACGTCGAGTTATACATAAATCAGTTCACCACACACACACACGATCACGAGGTGCTGCCGCAATCAGGGTAATAACTCGATCGCTATTACGATTCAACGTCCGATCGATTATAACTATCCAACGATTGTCCGAGTGCTGCTCAAATTGAGCTTCTACTTTGATTATTCGTCGTGATTTCGACTTGAATATTTGAGTGCTGTTCGAATTCGAACTATGCTCTGTTATTCGTTGTGAATCCGATTGAATTATTAAGTATTGCACTTGTTAATCATTGTGAGGGTTAAATCTCGTGAATTGACGTAACTGCTGTATTAAGTTACTAACCTACTGTGTGTGCATTATTATTAAATTAGGTTAAATCAAGGCTAATCAGTAGGCTTAGACCTTGCCCGTTAAATCTGCAATGTGAGTCATTCTCTTTTTCTCAAACTATTTTACAATACCTCAAAGTATTTTCCAAACGTTATAATTACAGGGATTAAGTCGTGGTTATCTTGACCGCTGGTTAGTGGGGTATTGTGCACATTACTAATTTCTCACCGTTAGGCAATAAGCCCTAACATGGGTTAGGCTAATAAGACCTAACAGTGACAAAACGTCACTAATTGGGTGACTGGACCCAATAGTGGTATGACCATCGTCACACGGGTGGCAAGACCAGATATTAATTAAGATACTGCCATAGTAATCGCTCTTATGCTGTAATTTATAAGTGTGTGTCATTTTATCAAAATGAATAATTCACTCAGTATTTCCCCGTTGACAAAACATTTTTACAACATGTTTCAGGTGACATACTGTGATTTCAGTACACGTGCTACGGAGCACCATCAAGCTTGAAATAGTGGCTCAATTAAATAAATAAACATGTTTGTAAAATAATAAAAATTATGATATTTACGGGATTTATTCCGAAACGTAAATAAATAATACTCGGGCAAAATTTTCAAGTTTAAAACGATCCTGTTAAGACTTCCGCTGTAAAAATAAATACCACGGGATTTTCTGTCCCGCGGCTCCTGAAACGGGTCAAACCGGGTCGGGGGCCGTGACACCTTTCGTGCTTAGTTCAATTATTTGGCTCTTAAAGCCGAAAAGTCAAGCGTTTGTGATAAACGCTTTGACTTTTAAACGGTCAAGCCATTGTTTGCAACGAACATGGCTACGTGATCATAATTAGGTAGGTATTAAACCCTCTAAAGGGCACCTCCTAATTACCACGTTTGCTTAGTTAATTGTCGGGTCAAAGTAATTAAAATAAAAGTCAAGCGAGTCGATTTTTAAACAAAATTCATAACTAATGATGTAAAGGCAACAACATCAGTTTTGTCACTTTAATAATTTGGTAAATATTAATTGAACATGTCTAGGCGTGTTCAACCCGACAATTCTAAGTATTAGGCTCGGTTTGGGAACGAAAGTCACAAAAGTAGACTTTTACTTTGACTTTCAGTTCTGACCCGATTTAGCTTAGTTTAGTTATGCCTTAGGATTCCTTTAGGACCATGTTATAGGTTAGTATAACCCTCTGAGGTTATACAACTTGGTTCCATAGTAATCCTAGTTCATTGCATGTTTCCGTTAATTGCTTAAATGTTGACCATTATGCCCTTTTGACCTTAAAACGAGATTTTTGAAAATGTGAGAGGACAAAAACCTTTGTTACTGATTTATAAACATGTGCTAAAAATTTGACATCAGTTTGATGTAAGGACCTTCAAAAATGTCCCTAAACAACCTATAAATGAAAACCCAGACCCCTGAAACCCTAATCCATATCAAAAACCAAGAAATCTAGAAAATTGGTCTTCAGGCGGGCCGCGTAAAGGTAAGCTTAACTTCACGCGGGCCGCGTCAACTTGAAATTTGACCGGATAAGCATCTGGGACCACGTGTTGACCACCTGGTGACTCTACTCCTGACCCATGCAACCTACACGTAGACTAGGCGGCCACGCGGGCCGCGTAAACCCTTATTAAAATCTTACGCGGGCCGCGTAAGTCACAAAATCAAGCTATAAATAGCCTATGCATGGGGCTTTCATTCTGTGTCGAAATCAACTTTCAAAAACGAAAGTATACAGTCCAAAAGTCGAATTCACTCTTAAAATTAGCGAGGCGCTGCTACGGTACGGGGTATTAACTCGATCGCTACTACGATTCAATGTCCGATCGATTGAACCGATGAATGTTTAAGTGCTGCTCAAATTAGGGTTTATACTTTGTCATTCGTCGTAAATTCGATGGATGTTTAGTATTGCACTTTGTCATTTGTCGTGAGGGTCTTAATCTCGTGAGTTATCGTAAATGCTGTATTAGTTAGTGACCTAGTTCGTGTGCATTGTTATTTAAATTAGGTTATCAGGCTAATCAGTAGGCTAAACTCTGCCCGCATAAATCTGCAATGTGAGTCATTCTCTTTTTACCAAACTTGCTTTCAAAATCATGTTTGTTTTCAAAGTTATAATTACAGGGATTAAGTCTTTGTAGTCTTCCATTACAGCCGTATGTGGGGTTTTGTATACATTACTTGATAACCGTCACCATTGGACAACGGGTTAGCCAAGGTATGATATGACCATAGTCACAGACACCATTGGACAACGAGATAGCCAATAGGTGGTCGAGTGATAAATACCGTGGGTAGATGGTTGATATATATATATATATATAAACATTGTAATCGCTCTTAATACTGTAAATTATAACAAAGCGTTATTTTAGACAAAAAGAATGATTCACTCAGTATTTCCCGCTGACAAAACCTTTTTCAAACATGTTTCAGGTTATCTGTTGTGATCCAGGAAAAGTGCCGTGAAGCAGTACAAGCTTAAGGAAGTGGCTCGATATAAATAAAGAAACATGTTTTGTAAAAATAAGGATTTCCCAGTGAAATCACTTTATTGTAAATTACGGGGTTTATCCCGAACTATGAAATAAAATAAACGGGTAATTCAAGTTTTTAAAAGATCCTATTAAAACCTTCCGCTGTCGCATCAATTAAATACCACGTGTTTCCTGTCCCGCGGCTCCTGACCGGGTCAAACCGGGCCAGGGGCCGTGACAGGAAAATGTGGTATCAGAGCCACTGATTTAAGCATTTAGAAATATTTAATTTTACTAATTGCCATTTTTGTGATTATAATGTTTTATTATTTGAATATTTGTTTACAGTATGGCTAAGCAAAGACTTTCAGACATCTATCGTCAATTAGACAGTGCACCAAAAGATAAGGGATCATCATCCTCAAAACACTCAGTAAATACTAAGGACGAAATATTTGTTCGTAAAGCACAATTTGAAAAACCACTTTCTCCTAATAAAAGAAGTTTGATTATTAGGAAATGTCAAGAGAAAATAAAGAAGCCACAACCAAAAGAAGTAAGGATGCCTAAGAAGACACAGGAAATAGGCAATAACCCACCCTTGGAAGACGAATTAGATGAAAAATGGGCAGATCTCTATATGTTAGCCACTGTAGCAGTAAACACTAACCTTTAAACTGCCAATACCCTGACCCAGTATTAGCACCCATATCATCTACAATTCAGAAACTCTAAAGAAAATTTTACCCAGTAAATAAATAAGTTTACAATAAACCCTAGTATGTTTTAATTTTTAGTTGTCCTTTGTATTAAATTAGTCACACGGTATGCAATAATACTTGAATGTTTACCTGTGAAATTTTATTATAAAATTTTAACTTTGCATTTTGTGTGCATTTTCGCATATATGCTAAACAGCATGAATGAGTTATCTGAAGCCCTTCAGAATCTCAATCTTTATCCCGTAAAAGTGGAAGTTTCCAGCGACTTTACTGGTTACATCGCCGATGTGGAGGAACCTATGGAATTTCAAGCTCCACCTCCGGAGAAACCAAAGCCTAAGAAAAGGAGAAGATTTGTAGGATGGAGGCGAGTACGTAGGAGGAAACCAGCGACTAGAAAAGTTCCCAAAATAGAGAATCCCATGGATAAAGGAAAAGGGATCGAGATGGGGGAAGGTTCTAGACCAACAGAAATAGAAATTGGGGAAAGTTCTAAGCAAACTGAAGAATTACCATTACAGGAAGAATTAAATTGCCTACTGGTAAGTTGTGATATCATTAGGCCTATCAACAATAACCTCTACCTTTATCCTGTTGAAACCCAACTTCCAATAAATTTGGAACCAGCCATCCCAGAACCTTTGATCCACACCCAACCTTTAGGAGAAATGGATGAGTGGTGGACTAACGACTGGCAGTTTCAAAACCTCCTTAATAACCCTTATAATTTTTCCCTCAGTTTAACCAGAACCTATACCAAACCCACCGATGAGTAATGAAAACTTAGCTGAACTCCGCCATTTTGGCGAGGAGCTGGTGAATGCAGGGAATAGGATCCGGGAGGTGGGAGAGCAAATCTCCTGGAAGTACGACGAGAGGGAACGTCGCTTCTAAAATGCCAGCTGACAAGGGATAGTGTGGTTGGGAGGCTGTGTTTGTATAATAACAATAGTAATAAAAATATAAATCTTGTAAAATAACTAAAAATAAAACTTGTGTAAGATAACAGTGTGTACGGATGCCTAATATAATATAAAAGAAATGGAAGTCGAGAAATCGACAATTTTGGCTATACATTTGTTGTAAAATTTGGGTGATTATGTTCAATTATTTTTGTTATATTTGGTTATCAATTATTTTATACTAATAAGTTATATATATATTAATTACCAGATGGAACCTGCTAATAATGAACCAGTTAATGAAGTGAACCAATCTGAGCAAAACCAGGAAAATCAATTTATGACTAGGCAAGATATCGAGAATATCGTTGCTCAAGGAATAGCCAATGCTATTCCAGCAATCCTGGCTGCTACCCAGAAACCTGTTGAACCTCAACAAATTATTCCTAGTAAACGTACTCAAGAAGATAACTTCAGTAATAGCGTAAATGGAGGCGGCAACCATACTAATCATGATAATGATCCACGGCAGGCCCCACTCCCTAAGAAAATGAAAGCTGCAACGCCTGGTTGCACTTACAAAGAATTTCTTGCGTGTAAACCAGCTGAATTTGCAGGCAATGAAGGGGCGACTGCGGCACTGCGTTGGTTGGAGAAAATCGAAGCAGTAATTATGATAAGTAAATGTGCTGAAGAAGACAAGGTTATGTATGCATCGCATCTTTTTAAAGAAGGGGCACTAGAATGGTGGAATACGGTACTCCAAGCCAAAGGAAGAAATATGGCCTATGCCATGAATTGGGAGGAATTTAAGCAACTAATGGAAAGAAAATTCTGTCCCGAATACGAAAAAGAACAAATGGAAAATAAATTCTTGAACCATCGGATGGTGGATGTAGACTGTCGAGGATATACTTCGATATTCTTCGAATATGCTAGAGTGGTACCAACGCTGGCTTCGCCAGAATCGGTACTCATTTCTCGCTATATTTGGGGATTAATTGGCGAAATCCGTAATATCGTTAAAGCTGCGAGACCTCACACTATTGACGATGCGGTAGAATTAGCTAACACCCTAACTGACGAGCTGGTACGCACAAGAGAAGAAAACCGGAAGAAGGAATTGGCTCAGAAAATTACCCAAGGATTTCGTGTGGGTAATAATAACAAATTCAAGAAGAGGGGAACCGGGCAATCTTCCACTCCGCCTTTCTGCAAGAATTGCAGAAAGAAACATTTTAGAAAATGCAATGAAACCTGCAACTTTTGCAAAGTTGTAGGACATCGTGAGGAAGATTGTAGGAAAAAGACCAGGATCTGCTTTAACTGTGGAGAAGCTAGGCATTTCAGACCCGAATGCCCCAAATTGGTCAAACCAGCAGACAACAAAGCCAAGACGGCCGACGGAGCTACTAAAAAGAAGGCCAGAGCATTCCAGCTGACCACCTAAGAAGCAGAACTCATTCCAGATGTGATAGCTGGTACGTTCCTAGTGCACAACATGTATGCAAAAGTATTATTTGACTCTGGTGCAAACCAAAGTTTTATCAATACTTCATTCTGCCAAGCTCTTAAATTACCCTTAACCAACCTTAGGCAGATTTTTACGGTAGAAACGGCAGATGGAAATTCTATTAACATAGATAAGGTTTTATGATAAGGAAGGATAGAACTCGTAGGTCATAAATTTTCTGCGAACTTGTTACCTATGAATTTAGCCGAATTCGATGTCGTGTTAGGAATGGATTGGTTGGTAGCCAACCATGCTCGAATCCTTTGTGACAAGGATTCCGTAGAAATTAGTACCCCCACAGGAGAGGTAATCTCAATTACAGGAGATAAGCCACGAAAGCCACTGAAATTTATTTCAGTAATGAAGTTGGCCAGTTATTCAAGAAAACAAGAAGTAGCGTATATGATTTCAGTAATCATTAACACAAAGAATAAGGAACTTACAGAAATTCCTATAGTAGCAGAATACCCAGATGTATTTCCCGAAGAACGACCAGGATTACTACCAAATAGGGAAGTAGAATTTAGGATTCATCTAATTCCTGGAATTACACCGATAGCCAAGGCACCTTATCGGTTAGCACCCACAGAAATGCTAGAACTGAAAAAGCAATTAGATGAATTACTAAGTAAAGGTTTTATACAACCTAGTTCATCCCTGTGGGGAGCACCAGTGTCGTTTGTGAAAAAGAAGGATGGATCGATGCGAATGTGTATCGATTATAGGGAACTAAATAAGGTTACAATTAAGAATCGATACCCATTACCTAGGATTGAGGATCTTTTTGATCAACTCCATGGAGCTAGGTATTTTTCTAAGATAGACTTACGCTCCAGATACCATCAGTTGAAAGTACAAGAAGAAGACATACCTAAAACTGCTTTCAGAACTAGGTATGGTCATTATGAGTTTACAGTCATGCCCTTCGGACTAACGAATGCACCTGCAGCATTCATGGACATGATGAATAGGATCTGTAAACCGTATTTGGATAAATTTGTAATCGTTTTCATCGATGATATACTTATTTATTCCAAAAGTCAGGATGAACATTGTGAGCCCCTGCATGCACTCTTAACTTTGTTAAGAAGGGAAAAGCTTTACGCCAAATTCTCGAAGTGTGAATTCTGGCTCCAGGAGGTACAATTTTTGGGTCATATGGTAAATCACGAAGGTATTCACGTAGATCCCTCCAAAATAGAAGCAATTACCAAATGGAAGGCCCCGCAATCAGCTACGGAAGTTAGAAGTTTTCTAGGGTTAGCTGGATATTATAGGCGATTCATTAAAGATTTTTCTAAAATAGCCGTGCCATTAACTAAGCTAACCTGTAAAGCAGTTAAGTTTGAATGGGGACCTAGGCAAGAAGAGGCTTTTAAGATTTTAAAGCAAAAGTTAACAAATGCTCCAATTCTAGCCTTGCCAGAAGGAACAGAAGATTTTGAAGTATCCTATGATGCTTCAAAGCTAGGATTAGGATGTGTACTAATGCAACGCAAAAAAGTAATTGCGTACGCCTCAAGACAATTGAAAAAGCACAAAGAAAATTATACGACTCATGACTTAGAATTAGGAGCCATAATTTTTGCCCTTAAGATTTGGAGACATTATCTGTATGAAAGTAAGTTTACTGTCTATACGGATCACAAGAGTTTAAGATACATATTTGGGCAAAAAGAATTAAACATGAGGCAAAGAAGATGGATGGAAATCCTAAGTGACTACGATTGTGATATTCAATATCACGAAGGAAAAGCAAATGTAGTCGTAGATGCTTTAAGTCGTAAGTATCATGAGAAACAACGATGAACTCGTGCTCTTAGATTAACTCTGCAATTGGATTTAATGGAACAATTAAAGAAAGTTCAAGAAACAGCAATCAAAGACGATGCTGAAGGAATGAAAGGACGAATAAAAGAGTTAGAGCAAGGAAATGATGGAATTTGGAGATTCCATAAGAAAAGAATTTGGGTACCTAAGCAGGGAGATTTAAGAGATAAAATTTTAGAAGAAGCTCATAAATCTAGGTATACCATACATCCAGGAAACAATAAGATGTACCCAGATTTAAGAAATAATTTCTGGTGGATAGGAATGAAAAAGGACATAGCTAGATATGTATATAAGTGTCTTACTTGTTCACAAGTAAAGGCAAAACATCAGAAACCTTCAGGTTTACTACAACAATTAGAAATGCCTGTATGGAAATGGGAACTCATAACAATGGACTTTGTTACTAAGTTACCCAAAACCAGAAAAGGTAATGATGCGATTTGGGTAATTGTGGATCGATTAACCAAATCAGCTCATTTTCTACCCATGAAAGAAACCTTTAGTATGGAAAGGTTAGCCAAGTTGTATGTAGACGAAGTAGTATCCTTACATGGAGTTCCACTCTCCATTGTATCGGATAGGGATAGTCGTTTCACTTCCCATTTCTGGATAAGCTTCCAAAAAGCAATGGGAACCCGACTAAATTTAAGTACGGCATATCATCCTCAAACAGACGGGCAAAGTGAAAGGACAATCCAAACCCTGGAAGACATGCTCCGGGCATGTGTGATAGATTCGGTGGAAAATGGGATGATCACCTACCTTTAATCGAATTCTCCTACAATAATAGTTATCATACAAGCATCGAAGCTGCCCCATCGAAGCACTGTATGGACGAAAGTGCAGAACTCCAGTTTGCTGGGCAGAAATAGGAGAAAGTCAATTATCAGGTCCCGAAATCGTGCAAGAGACCACCAACAAGATCACTCAGATCAAGGAAAGACTAAAGACTGCTCGAGATCGCCAAAAGAGCTATGCTGACAATCGACGCAAGCCACTAGAGTTTCAAGCTGGAGACAAGGTACTCTTGAAAGTTTCTCCTTGGAAAGGAGTAGTACGGTTCGGTAAGAAAGGAAAGTTAAGCCCAAGGTACGTAGGACCCTTTCCCGTGATCCAACGAATAGGACCAGTTGCTTATCGTTTACAACTACCAAAAGAGTTAGCCGGAGTAGATGACGTATTTCATGTATCCAATCTCAAGAAATGTTTATCAGACGAATCGCTGGTAGTACCTCTTCAAGATATAGAAGTAAATGAAAAGATGAGATTCGTGGAGAAACCACTGCAGATAGAGGACAGAAAGATCAAGTTTCTCAAGCACAAACGACTTGTGCTAGTCAAAGTCAAGTGAGATTCGAAAAGAGGACCCGAATACACCTAGGAGCTGGAATCAGAGATGAAACGAAAATATCCTCACTTATTTCAATAAATCTCGAGGACGAGATTTTAATTAAGGTGGGGAGGATGTACGGACCTTCAAAAATGTCCCTAAACAACCTATAAATGAAAACCCAGACCCCTGAAACCCTAATCCATATCAAAAACCAAGAAATCTAGAAAATTGGTCTTCAGGCAGGCCGCGTAAAGGTAAGCTTAACCTTACGCGGGCCGCGTCAACTTGAAATTTGACCAGATAAGCATCCGGGACCACGTGTTGACCACCTAGTGACCCTACTCGTGACCCATGCAACCTACACGTAGACTAGGCGGCCACACGGGCCGCGTAAACCCTTATTAAAATCTTACGCGGGCCGCGTAAGACACAAAATCAGGCTATAAATAGCCTGTGCATGGGGCTTTCATTCTGTGTCGAAATCAACTTTCAAAAACGAAAGGGTACTGTCCAAAAGTCGAATTCACTCTTAAAATTAGCGAGGCGCTGCTACGATACCGGGTATTAACTCGATCGCTGCTACGATTCAATGTCCGATCGATTGAAACTATCCGATGAATGTTTAAGTGCTGCTCAAATTAGGGTTTATACTTTGTCATTCGTCGTAAATTCGATGGATGTTTAAGTATTGCACTTTGTCATTTGTCGTGAGGGTCTTAATCTCGTGAGTTATCGTAAATGTTGTATTAGTTACTAACCTAGTTCATGTGCATTGTTATTTAAATTAGGTTATCAGGCTAATCAGTAGGCTAAACTCTGCCCGCATAAATCTGCAATGTGAGTCATTCTCTTTTTACCAAACTTGCTTTCAAAATCATGTTTGTTTTCAAAGTTATAATTACAGGGATTAAGTCTTTGTACTCTTCCATTACAGCTGGTATGTGGGGTTTTGTATACATTACTTGATACCCGTCACCATTGGACAACGGGTTAGCCAAGGGGTGATATGACCATAGTCACATACACCATTGGACAACGAGATAACCAATAGGTGGTCGAGTGACAAATACCGTGGGTAGATGGTTGATATATATATATATATATATATATATAAACATTGTAATCGCTCTTAATACTATAAGTTATAACAAAGCGTTATTTTAGACAAAAAGAATGATTCACTCAGTATTTCCCGCTGACAAAACCTTTTTCAAACATGTTTCAGGTGATCTGTTGTAATCCAGGAAAAGTGTCGTGAAGCACTACAAGCTTAAGGAAGTGACTCGATATAAATAAAGAAACATATTTTGTAAAAATAAGGATTTCCCAGTGAAATCACTTTATTGTAAATTACAGGGTTTATCCCGAACTATGAAATAAAATAAACGGGCATTTCAAGTTTTTAAAAGATCCTGTTAAAACCTTCCGCTGTTGCATGAATTAAATACCACGGGTTTCCTATCCCACGGCTCCTGACCGGGTCAAACCGGGCTGGGGGCCGTGACATTTGAGGTATAAATTAGGAGTTATGCTCAATAGCGTAAATTGAAAGCTTTTTATTAATTAAACGACATTATTAGCATAAAGCTTATTTAAACCCAAATTTTGACACCAAAAGTTTTACCCACTGATGTAATATAATATTTTGGGATTTTTGAAGATTTTTATTTATTTTTAAACTGATCATATCATAGGGTTCTAGCTGTGATTCGGTAATTGTCGGTTATACCCTTTTCTTGAATAAAATAAGTTTTACATAACATATTGATACCAAATCTTTTGATACTGATTTTATATGATAAATAAAATATTTTAAGCCTTCTGGAATGATAAAAATATCAGCTTTTCGTATATAACCCGAAAATCGCTTAAAAGCGACTTTTTACACGTTTTAAACACATAGTATGAGTTAAAACTATTTTAAACATATAAGACTTAATGCCTACTGATGTTTTTAGTAAATTATTATACTTTAACAGTAAGCAAAAGTTTTAAACTCAGATTTCCAAAATTTACCTTTAAAGCTTATGTGAAATTACCAAAATACCCCTACGGTGCATAAATTGGTTATAAATGATAAATTTCACATATAGGCAATACCCTACTGATATGACCTGCAAAAATAACTATTTTTACTGATCATATCAGACCAGAACCTCAGATTGTCAATTAACCTCTTTTATAATCTTTTAAAATGACCAAAATACCCCTACGGGGCTTAAATTGACTTTAAATTCGTTTTGGCATAACGGAAGGTATCCTACTGATATCACAACATATTTAAAGCATATTAACTTGTGAAACATGTGCATGACTCATTTGGTTACCCGTTATGCATTTTACGCATTCGGTACGGTTTGTGTAACTAGTTTACATGAATTAACCGAAACGGATCAAACCTTATCATTTTCACTTCAAAATTCAGAATGTGTTTAGTTTACCCATATTATACAAGTCTCCATACTTGTCGGGTCTAAATCGCATTCTACTCTGGTCTTCGCTTAATCTTGCATTTTGAACCGTAAACCTTTCCTTAAAACTAACCGGTCTAAGTTACAACTTAAATAAGACCCGTTAGGAATCTAATACGTTAATAAAACCTTCGTTCTAGATTGAGAGCCCCAGTAAAGGTAGTTGTGCTTGCTGATTAGAATATACGGCTGAGTATAAATTTCATTTTAAGCTCAGGTAAATACTCTTAAGTTATTTTCCCTATACGGGCTTGGGATACAGTATTATAATAATACCGCTTGGTCGAGTATTGAATGTTTAATCGGATTGTGATTAAATTATTGAGGTAACCCGTTTTAATCTGTCTTGTTTGAAATAAAAGCCTTTGGGGGTTAATGACTATGTCCCGGATATCCTTAGCATCATTATTAAGAAATGGCCACGTCTTAAGCACGGGTGTAGGCATACACCTGAGAGTTGCATAAGGGAAACGGTATCTCACTCTCTTGTGGGCCTATACTTGTGGTGTGTCTGTTAATCTTGACTCAGTTTCTAACATCGGGCCCTAAATGTCTAACGAACATGTAAATTTGTATACAAGATTATTTTTATATAATTGTCCCAAGTTATAAAAGATATTTATGCCTTGTCCATCCAAAACAATTTTATTAAACATTTTCAAAAAAGTCAGTTAATTGTATTTACCAGTGTAAACTAACGTATTTTCCAAAAAGATTAAGTGACAGGTACTGTACGTAATTGGCTGGGAGCTCAGGGCGTTAATGGGGAATCTTGCAGTTCTAGACGTCTCAAATCTGTTGAACAGTGTTCATCTTTTTGTTTTAAGATCCGCCTATGGATCCATCTTACAATCCGATTGTAATAATTGATGTTACTTTTGAATCGGTTTGTAATATATTTACTTTAGACTTCCGCTGTGCATTGAACTGTGATTATTTGACTATGATGATATCATCTACGCCACGATACTCCCCACCGGGCTCACCGGTAACATGTGGAAATATCGGGGTGTGATAGGTATCCTTGTAGATCGGAGCATCATAAGTCAACAAAGTTTTGTACTTTGAAGACGACAGAGCATCAATGATGGAATGGAAGGTTTCGGTGTGACTGGGTTTGTCAAGTAGACCCAAGTAGTTATGTGTGGATTTGAGTAGGAGAGACATCGTGATTTTAGTATGATTGCGAGAGGAAGAAGACGATGAAGAGGATGAGTGATTTTGAGAAAAATGGATGATAACTGCTTTGAGAAAGGAATTTTGAATTTGATTCGACAGTAAAAACACTGTTTGGGGGTTTTGATCAGGGTTTTATATGGGGAAAGTGAATGCTGACGTGGCAGCGGTTACTAAAAGATCTGACAGCTATGTACTGTCCACGTGCCAACCTCTGATGATAATGGAGGACAGTTGGTAGGAAAACACTGATGGAACAATATCAGTGGTTTGCAACGGTTACAAATGAGAACAGTGACTGACTTTAAGCTAGCAGTGGATAGCCATCAGTGGGTTAAAACACTAATTTTGAACAACAATTTTTTTTTATTTTTTATTTTAACTTTAATTTTCATCACCAAAACAATATTCGAGGAACACTTATCTCATTGGAATGTAACGATTAGGTAAAATTGTAATTTCATTGTAATTCTAGTTTTCATTTGATAATTTCATTCTATAATTAATTAACCACATCAACAATAAAAATGTGAGCAGTGGATCTTTTTTAGGAACACCAATGATTGTCAATATCAGTGGATGTCAACAATAAAAATGTGAGCAGTGACTATTTTTTAACTATCAGTGGATAGCCAACAGTGATTGAAACACAGATGTTTGGTCAGTTAGTGGTCAACATGAAGAATGAAGAAACAGAGGTTGGCTTTCAGCAGTGGATAACATTTAATAATCAAATGTTTGACCCAAAACAGTGGTTGTAACAGACTTTTAAGGATTAATGAAAACTATCATTTTTAACTATTTTGAGGATGTTTGACCTTAAACAAATATTTGTCCTTAAACATCTGTTTGGACATAAACAAATGTTAGCGCTTAAACAAATGTTTGACCTTAAAAAGAAGTTGGCCCATAAACAACTGTTTGCAAGAAAAGACCAATTTGAAGAATACTATACCCAAACAATCAAAATGAGGAGCTTAATAATCATCCAAGTGTACTTCATTTTTATTTAGTTGTATAAAGATCAAACCACTGTTCAATTTATAGTACATATCAGTTAGCATGCTGGGGTGATGTGATAAATACTGTTACATATAAACATCTCAGTGATATGACATCTAACAATTTAATAGAGTATAAAACACTGATGTGATAAATACTGTTACATATAAACACTATTAACATAAACAAAGGTAGAATACCTGTTTGGAATTCGAAATGGCAGTTAAAACCCTGTTTGGGGTTTTGATTAGGGTTTTATAAAAGTGAAAAGTGGATGCTGAGGTGTCAGCGGTTACAAAGCGTGGACAGCTAAGAACTGTCCACGTAACAACCTCTAATGAAAATGGATGACAGTTGTTTTGGGAAACCACTGATGGTCAATATCAGTGGATGTTAACTATAAAAATGTGAGCAGTGGCTGTTTTTTAACTATCAGTGGATAGCCAACAATGATTGAAACACTGATGTTTGGAGTTAAATAGATGTTTAACCTTAAACAGATGTTTACAATAAATAGATGTTTGGCCATAAATAGATGTTTGGCCTTAAACAAATGTTTGACCTTAAACAGATGATTGTCCATAAACAGATGTTTGGTCTTAAACCAAACATCTGTTTAAGGTCAAGATCTGTTTGACCATTGGTGAACATTTGTTTGACTTTTGATGAACATTTGTTTGACTTTTGGTCAACAGTTGGATGGAAACCCATGTTAGATTAAACAGTATGAAAGAATAAACACTGATGTATCATAAAACTTTGAATGAAAATCATGAAAAGTTTAATGTGATACAACAGTTGAGAGGAGACCTTTGCATTTTAGGTTTATTTCTTATTTGATTAACTGTTGATGATGTTGAGAGTTTTTATTGACACTGACATTTTAAAATATGTTAAGATGGATATTGAGATTATTAAAATAAATTATTACATAGAAAAATAGAAATTTAATGAAATATTTATAAACTATTACACGTTAGAGTTAACACTTGTTATGATTTCGTAAACTCTGGCCTTTCTCCATGTGATTTCATGCTCTCTTTTGTTTTCAGATCAGTTAGCATGTTGCAGATTTTCTGATCCTGTTTTAGAAGTTGTGTGAGAAACTCTTCTGCATTTTTCTGGAAATCTGATGGAGGAGAGTGGAGAACTTCATCAAGCAATGCTATCATGTTCCACGTTTTCTTGTAATTAGTGTCATTGATTATGTCGACTTTCCTGTTTAGTTCTTCGTCTGTTCTTTTTTATTTAAGTGACCACATCGAGAATTGGGTTTTAACATCGCTGGTGTCTGACCAGTGGTAGAAGCTGAAGTTTGCCATGTAGATTTTTGTTGGATTTTCTGATGTGGAACAATCTTTCACAGACAGTGATTTGTAGGACAGTTTGTTGATGTTTTGAAGCAAAAGTAATTATCGATCTTTTATAGAGTTTAAAAACGCGTCTACATGGTAAATGAAGAGGTTAATTGTAATTTTGATAATCTGCTTTTGTTCTTTGAACTTTGAAAATTTGTCCCTTGGGTTTCTTGGTATTTAATTTTAAAGTTTTCCCATAAAAGTTGGGGTTTGAAAAGGTTTTTGCATTAAAAGACTACTTCTTTGAAATATACATTAATATGTTTATATTAAATCTACACGTTTTGATTGATTAAGTATATAAACTCATGACCACTTCACCTGTTTTTCATCACAATTTCCTACGAAGATATCATACTTTCAGGAAAGTCGAGTAATATAGTTTATTGATATGACGTCATTCACTACTGTAAAATCAGATGATTTAAAGCAGCGTTTTGTCAAACATATAGAGGAACATGTGTATGAAGATAGGGCTACTCTTCAAGAGCTGAAGAGATGTTTTGATGGATTGCAAGTTGGCCTGTTCACGAGAGAGCAGGTTTCCAGAAATGTTATGTGAATGCCTTCAACTTCAGTTCGTGAGCTTTGTGTTGTCAGCAATATAAAGTGCGGTGATAGAGACATGGAGTTCATGGCGATGTTGAAGGACATACATAGAGAGGTTCAACAATCGATGGAGTTGAAGCTGACATTTCTTAATTCTTACGATTATTGTTAGATTTAAAAGTTTAGTTGTTCAGTATGTTATGTAATAATTGGACTTTTAAGGTCATGAATAAATGAATAAATTTTAATCTTATGAATCTATGTTGCGTTTGTAGGAAAAAAAGAGAGAGAATGTCAATTTTAAATTACCATTTTGGATATTTTGAATTTCAAAAGTTATGGATATTGTCAGTAATTACTGATTTGATTTGAAAGCAATTGTCATCATGACATTTCTAATTTTTATTTTAACTTTAATTAAGAGAAAATAGCTGTCAATTTGAAATTCCCATGTTGCATATTTTCAATATCCAAAGCTCAATAAATTAACATTAATTACTGATTTGATATGCAACAAAATGTCATCAACAATTATTTTTATTTTTTATTTTAACTTTAATTTTTATCACCAAAACAATATTGGAGGGACTCTTATCTCATTGGAATGTAACGATTAGGTTAAATGGTAATTTCATTGTAATTCTAGTTTTCATTTGATAATTTCATTCTATAATTAATTAACCACATCAACAATAAAAATGTGAGCAGTGGATGATTTTTAGGAAAACCAATGATGGTCAATATTAGTGGATGTCAGTGACTATTTTTTAAGTATCAGTGGATACCCAACAGTGATTGAAACACTGATGTTTGGTCAATCAGTGGTCAACATAAAGAATGAAGAAACAGAGGTTATCTTTCAGCAGTGGGTAACATTTAACAATCTGATGTTTGAACCAAAACAGTGGTTGTAACAGACTTTTAAGGATTAATGAAAACTATCATTTTTAAGTATTTTAAAGATGTTTGACCTTAAACAGATATTTGACCTTCTATATCAGTTGTTTGGAGTTAAACAGATATTTGACCTTAAACAGATGTTTGGACATAAAAAGAAGTTTGCGCTTAAACAAATGTTTGACCTTAAAAAGAAGTTTGCCCATAAACATCTGTTTGCAAAAAAAGACCAATTTCAAGAATACTATGCCCAAACAATCAAAGTGAGGAGCTTAATAATCATACAAGTATACTTCATTTTTATTTAGTAGTATAAAGATCAAACCACTGTTGTATTTATAATATAGATCAAACCAATGACGTGATGTGATAAATACTGTTACATATAAACACCTCAGTGATATGATATCTAACAATCTAACAGAGTATAAAACACTGATGTGATAAATATTGTTACATATAAACACTGTTAACATAAACAAAGGTAGAATATCTGGTGTTGATGCTGAACCACTGTTGTTGTTGGGTAGTGGTTCGTCTTTGGGTTTGTGAAGGGTTTGTCTCGAGAGATAAACTCTAGCAAACCACTGCTATACTAAACACCATTACATAAGAAAAACTGATACATAAATACTAAAGTTGAATCTGCTGTAGATGCTGAACCACTGCTGCTACTGAGCAGTGGTTTTCCTTTGGTTAATCAAGCTCTAGGTAAAAAGTGCTTGTCTTTAAAAGGGCTTTGTCTTCAACAGTGGATAGGCCTCATCAGTCTTTAAGTCCATCAGTCTTTATAAGGAGCAGTGGTTAGTTTTAACAACCCTTAGCATGATCAGCTGTTATAACAACTCCATAATCCTTTGAGAGGAAGCAAGTGTCGGTCTATTTAACTGAGAGGAATGATTGCAGTACATCCCTGTTGAAAAACAGAGTCGATAAATTTAGGGAAAATGAGGTTGAAAGATAATAAGCCAACAGTGGACGATCTCATTCTATAGCTTCGATAAATTCAGGGGTATTCTCAAATAATTCTTCCTAGATGCTTCCAAAGAAGCAGCACTTTGGACATTTGTCGGTCTTCAAACATCTATTATCTATTATCTACTATCTATTATCTATTATATATAATAAATGAAAGTTGATTGCTCCATGATGTGCATGCGGTGTGATATATTTTTATGTATATTTTTAGCCCTTTTCAACACATTAGTCAAGTTTTAAATTTATAAAACATGATATTTACTAACACCAAACACACATATGGGCAAGTGCACCCATCGTGAGCGTAGTATAGTGTTAGTAAGATACCGAGGTCGTCCAAGGACACAAGAGCATTTAATACCGGTTTATCCTCAACGTCTAATCAAATCAAAAGTTTAGAAAAAGGTTTAAACATGAAAATAAAAACTAAAAATGTTGAAAATAAAATTAAAAACAAATAGACAAGATGAATCACTTGGATCCGACTCGCCTTTAGTGTAACCTTTGATTATTTCCGCACTTTTGCACTTTTTAAGAGATTATCTTAGTTATAGTAGTATGCCCCTCTTTTGAAGGTGAAGTTACCCTCAACCTAGTAGTTTGAGTCAGCAAGGATACAATCCTAAAGGGTTGGATTATTGAAAGATAATTAATTAAGTTATTAATGCGTAATATGGTAGGCCCCTCTTTTGAAGGTGACGTTACCCTCGGCTAAGTAGTTTGAGTCAGCAGGGATACAATCCTAAGTAGCTGGGTTTATATTTTAATAGTAGTTTACATATGAGGGGATCAAGAAATTCGAACCGCCATCCAATACCAGTGGGTTTTGAAGGAGGTCCTACTAAGCTTGACCCAGGTCCTTGCAGGATCTATACACTGAACAAGGCAAGATGCTTACCAAACCATTCCCTTAACCCCCGACCATGTAGCCAACATATCTCCATATAGACCGTGGAGATATGAATGGTGTAAATCTTTTATTTTATATAGACAGTAAAATAACGGCAAGACACCATGGACAAATGATAAGGAAGATTCACCTTCAACATAAGAAACTAGTTATTAAAGTCATTAATACATAACCAAATAAAAAGTGCAAAAAGATTAAAAATAAAAAGTATTACACTAAATACTTGTCTTCACCAAGTGATGTAAGAGACTTAGGAAAACATGGCCTTTGATTGTTGTTAGGGATGGATTTTCTAAACCTAAGGATCACGGATCCACAAGTGCAGCCAGGATCACGGATCCTCAATTCTGTTTGAATTAAGGATCCTCAGAAGGCGTTGCAGGTTTAAGGATCCAGGATTCTCAATATTATCCTAACACTAACGGTTGTTTCCATTCTATTTGAACTTGTTTTGTAGGAATGAACGAGTGGGACTTGGTCTTGCCAATATTCTTGGGGAATATGCTCTCAATATTCTGCACGTGCATAGCTTAATGACCATTTTAGAAGTCGTGGGTAGCTTGCACATTTAGCGGATAGTTTGTTATTTAGACTATTTCTATTTTTAACGGGGATAACAGCTTGATAGTTAGAACAATTGGCAACACACTTACACACTCGAAAGCTCTCGGCAACTTTTGGCGATTATACACACATTACACACTGGTGATCCTTGTAACAAGCTTGTTATCATCCCGATTTGTAACCTTTATTCGTTAAATATAGTTGGTGATCGGTAGTTTTCATCACCCGAGGTTTTTTATGCCGGAGATCAACTCTTGATCAAGGGCTTTTTCCCCATATAAATCCTTGTGTCACTTGTTCATTTCATTTGAAGTTTGTTCATACATTTGCTATTCAAATCAAGCATCACACCTCACAAAATAAGATTTGGTTGCATTATCCTAGTCTGATTTTTGACCAAAATAGTTTGGCGCCCACCGTGGGGCAATTGGTGCTTCATTTCTGAGAAATTTCGTTCATTGTGATTATTTCGATTCATTATCTTCAACCAGATGGCTTCTTCAACAAAGAACACTTCAAGTTCCATGCCGGCAGTCACTTCTTCGCAAGGCGTTCCACCTTTGCCTCCACCACCTTTTGGATCTCAGAAGAATGCTGAGAACCCTGCGAAGAAACCAACCCCCGTTTTCTCAAAACCACCAACTTCTGTTGTTTCTTCTAGCCCTACTAACAGTGATCTTTATTCTTTGATTGTGCAGATGAAGGGTTACATGCAATAGCAGGACAAAACCAACGAAAGGATCCTCCGGGAGATTGATGGCATCAAGAAACTGGAGAGATCAGCGAAGGATCACTCTCCTTTGATGCCGAGGTCGCTGAATTTCAACACTCCGGCCATAACTTCCCAGCATTCTGCAGCTCCAGATGTCCAATACCAGGGTGGATCAACAGGAATGCGTTCTGGATCATCGGCAATGACTCAGGCTCCAGGATCCTACTTTCAACCTTCAGGATCCTCTTTTCAGCCTCAAGGATCCTTCTTCCAGCATCAGGGATCCTTCACCAGTTTAGGAGGATACATGGGGACGTAGCCGATTCAAGGATCCTCTCAGCTTCAAGGATCCTCCTCTCAGATTCAAGGATCCTCCCAGGTTAAGGGATCCCCCTCTCAGGTTCAAGGATCCTCTCAGCTTCAAGGATCCTCCTTCTAGGTTCAAGGATCCTCATCTCAGGTTTACGGATCCATGGATTATCCTCCAAGACCCTTATCCACAGCGCATCAAGGATCCAACATCTTCCATGATCAAGGATTCTTAAGGAGTGTACAACCCGGAAGTTCAGATATTCATCTAGGAGACTTCATCCCAATGCAGACTATTGCTTCCTCTGGTCCATCAATTATACCAGAATCCCGTCAATATGGATTCACATCTGGAATTCCAAACTTGAATCCTTCGACAGGTAACACTTTGAATAATTTTTATAATGCTAACCATGGCTCAGTGCAGGATACAGGTATCAACCAAGCTATGGCTAGGGAATTACAGAAACTGAAGGATATGATATCCTGTGTACCAGGAGTGGTTAAGCCCATTCCTGAAATTCCAGATGGAAGCCACAAGATATCCCATTTTGCACTACCTATTTGTGATGCAGAAATTCCAAAGAGGTTCCAAATACCAACCATGAAGCTATATGATGGCTCAACAGATCCAGAAGAACATGTAGCTCAATATAGAGAAAGGATGGAGATCAATCCAATTCCTGAGAGGTTAAAAGAGGCATGTCTATGCAAAGGTTTCAGATCCACACTGTTTTGGTTAAAAATCAGACAAGGATAATGCAACCAAACTCTCTGTTAAGGGGTATGATGCTTGAATTGGTAAACAACAATGAGGATCACTCAGAAATGTATTACACAAGTGACACAATGATTTGTGCGAGGAAAAAGCCCTTGATCAATGAATGATCTCCGGCATAAAAAACCTCGGGTGATGGAAACTACCGATCACCAACTCAAATTAAACAATAATTCTTTACAACTTTGGATGATAGCGAGCTAGGTACAAGGATCACTATAGTGTATCGTGTATAAATGTGTGAGAATTGCTAAGTGTTTTGCTGTAAGCTATTGAGTGCAGTTGTATGAGTGTGTGTAGCCAAAAATTAGCCAAGTGTTTTAAAAACTAGCTCGCTACCCCTTTAAAAATAGAAGTTAACTAAGCTAACTAACATCCCGAAATTTGTGCCTTCTCCCCACGTTCTCCACAACGTCCATTTCCAGTCAAGCACGTGCAGAATAACCGTGGAATATTCTTCAGGGACGTTACCAAGACTAAGTCCAAGCTGTTACTCCTGCAAAACAATACCGAATTCAAAGTGAACAATCGTTAGTATAAGGATCCTTAGGATGATCCATGATCCTGATCCTGAAACACTTCTGAGGATCACCATCTGTCACAGAAGTAAGGATCACTAAACAGGATAACACATGAGGATCACGGGTCATTAGAAAATCCTCCCCTAACAATTGCCCCCAAAATATAAGGAGTAATTATGTAAAATAAGCGAGTTATATTTTGTTGATCTTATCCGCAACTAACTAACGGATATATAGCCGTTTAAATTGAACTATCCGTTGCAATCCTGACGTCACAGAAGTGACTACCCTGCAAGATCATGATTATAAATAGGAGTTAGAGATAGGATCAGTTTGCATTTAAATCTTAGAGAAACTCCCTTTATAATCTCATCCGAAGATCAATCAGGTATTCTCTCTTCATCTTCTTCCTTCTCTTACTCTGTTTTATTTCTTTTACCATCACTTCGTACAAAATGATGCTCCGGAACTCTCCCGCTAAGGATCACCAGAAAAACAGCCCACTGAAAAGTCAGGGGATCATCAAAGATTCCGCAAAAGAACGCTGTTGTTTCACTGATCCACAGATCGATAGAATCCGGCACTGCTTTCCGGCGAACACCTTCTTTAAACCTTATGATCCCACTGCTTTGAGTGATCATATTTCTGAAAATTGGGTTGCCTTTCCTGTTACCCCGTTTACCATAGGCTACACCTATCCTTTTCCGGCCTTTACCCAATCCTTCTTCTCTCTAACTGGCATTTCTTATATCCAAGCTATGCCAATGATCTGGAGGGTTTTGTATACCCTTGAGAGGATCATTGAGCAGGAGGGGATTGACCTAGGAATGTCAGAATTGGCCGAGATGTATGATCTCACTACCTTTGGATCCCACCGATACTTGTTCAAACGTAAGCCTGGTGAAGAACACCCAATTTTTAAAGCCACCAAGAACGACACCAATTGGAAACGGCGTTTCTTCTTCGTCAAAAGAGATTCTATCCCCAACGGGAAGGATCTACCAAGGAAATGGGCCACCCATGGTAGGATAGAGGATCCTGAGAAGGATCACCAGACAGTCTTCTTTTTGTATTAGGATCACTGACACCCTTTATTTTTTGTTATGCAGCTGTTACCGTCTCACATCTCATAGCATCTCCTGTCACTGAGGAAAGACTCGCTGCTTTTAGAAGACTCGGTCCTGAAACAAGATCATTCAAGACAATCACCCAGGATTCACAAGAGGTATCCTCAGGCTCAGTCACCATGTCAAGTAAGTATTCTGTTAAAAATTCAAATAAGTAGTTAAATACAAGTAAGATGAGGATACTTATCTTGCTTTGATTGTGCAGGTGCTGGAAAAGCTTCCAAATCCGCTTCTAAGTTCAGCGTGACAGATCTGGATAATGTCCGATCCTCCAAGAAAAAGCTTCCTGCTAGCCCAACTACTTCGATCCCCAAGGCACCCTCCAAAGGAAGGGGAGGCACCAAGAAAAGAAAAGCCTCTGAAGCTGAGGATCTGCAAGGTCTGCCTCTGATCCGCCACCAATTCCTCGAGTACTTCAACGATGTAAGGATCACTATCCCTATCTATATATCCTGCTTGTTTGAGGATCACCTGGTCTTGAACTGTTCTTTATCCTCTTTGCAGAAATTTGCTGAGATTGAAGACTATGTGGGGAACGTTGAGGAGCAGGATAGGAAGATTGCTGACCTCCAACAAGTTGCACTGCTCAAGGATCTCAAGATTGCCAACCTCCAAAAAGACCTCCAGAATGCCAAAAATGAGACAGCCAAGGTGTTGATCAATGCTGACTATGAAAAGCATGAGATCACCCAGGATGCCAAAGTCTCTGCTGCCATTGCGATGTATAAGACCAAACTGCAGATGGCCTTGGAAGCTCAGGATCCCAACTTTATAGGAGCACCTGGGATGTGGAAGGCTGGAAGGCAAGGTTGGCTGAGCTGGACGATGAGGAGGAAGCTGAGGAGATCCTGACGATTGAGGCTGGAAGCAGTGGTAAGGATCATGGTGGTGAAGCTAGTGGAGCTGGAGGTGGTGATGCAGCGAAGGCGTAGGCTGCATGATTGGGCAATAATGGACACTTCTAAACATAGCCGGAGCCCAATTTTTTAGTTTTGATGGTTGTTTTTGTTGAATAATGGTTGGTTTGTATTTGAACAATAGCTTTAGGGTTAAGGATCCAGGATCCTTTGGACAATAGGTAGGATTACAAATGGTGGAGGGATCCTCGGTTTGGGGGATGAAGCCATTGTGATCCTGCCGCCTTTTATTACCTGCATGCTATGACTGCACAAACAATGGACACCCGTTGCCAACCCATGTGGACGGGCCACGTTTTGCTGGTAGAAACGTGGGTTGGCAATTTTGACAACTTTTGAAGGTTAATCCTTTGTTAATAAAATAACTTTAATCTTTTTTGGCTTAGCTCTTGTGTTGTTATCCTTTAATTTTCAATTGTACTGATAGACACTTGTTTGAATAAGAAAAGTTGAGCAAATTAGATAAAGATATTTAGGATATGATCCAGGATCAAATATCCTATAGTTGAAAAATTCTGGAAAGTAGTATATTTTAAGGATCATCAGTTTAGTTGTCAAAGTATAAGGGTTATTCAAATTAATAATGAATAAAATCAAAATAGTTAAGGATCATACTTGAGGATCCAAGTTAGGATCCTAGTCCTTAATACCATAACCAGGATAACTATGAGACAAACCTTAGTAAGAAGTAAGGATCAAGGATCCTTGGTTGTTTAGCTTCAAAGACCTGAAATAGAACATGACTTGAGACTAAGCCAATGTAAAAGTTAGCAACTGGGGACAAGCCCAAAGGATAACTGGGGACAAGCCCAAGGATAACTGGGGACAAGCCCAAGGATAACTGGGGACAAGCCCAAGGATAACTGGGGACAAGCCCAAGGATAACTGGGGACAAGCCCAAGGATCGTTTGTAAACTGGAGTATGGCCCTAACTGGCGACTATCCAAACTTAGTGGCATGAAAATGCCAAAACCTTAGCTAACGTGAAAACGTTAGAAACCTTAGGAACAGATGTATGGTACGTCTACCGTTATACGTAGGATCCTAGGTATAGCCAGTACAATGGAATTATCAGCCCCTAAAGCGAGTACTGGTCCCACTGCCATGAACTATACCAGGATCATCATGCGCTATAGGCGGAACTGGGGTCAAGCCCAAATAACTGGGGTCAAACCCAAGTGACTGGTTGCTTTTGTGGATAACCATCCTTTTGCTAAGGATACCTGAACTTTCAAAACTCAGAATCACGTGAGAAGTGGATAAAAGATGCAGGATCCTTATCCTTAGGTGAGAAAGTAAGGAAATGAAATAGTTTGAGATTAGGATGTTTACCAAAGTAAGGATCATCTGTGCTTTAAGGATCCTTCAAGGATACTCATGATGTAAGGATCATCTGTTCTATGAGGATCCTATTCACATGAAATATTTCTTCAAGTGGACAACATTCCAGGCTCTTGGTAGCAAATCACCTTCCATTGTTAGCAATCAATATGCCCCCTTTCCTGCCTCAGCTTCAATCAAGTAGGGTCCTTCCCATTTTGGTGCCAACTTTCCATTAGCAGGATTGGTGGTATTTTGAAATGCTTTCCTTAGTACCATATCACCAACTTGGAATTTTCTGATCCTAACATTTTTATTGTAAGCACCAGCCATTCTTTGTTGATAACTGGCCATCCTTATCCTAGCCAGATCCCTTATTTCTTCTATAGTATCCAGGTCTTGAACCAAATTTTCGTCATTTTCCTCAGGATCACGAATACTTGTTCTAGCAGTTGGGACCACCATTTCTGTAGGGATCACTGATTCTGCCCCAAATACCAAAGAGAATGGAGTCTGGCCGGTAGCATTCTTGGGGGTTGTCCTATCAGCCAAAGCACATAAGGTAACTCTTCTGCCATTTCCCTTTCTTGGATCCAAGCTTCTTCTTCAAATTGTTGATGATGATCTTATTGGATGATTCTGCCTGACCATTAGCTTGTGGGTGGACTGGTGTTGATGTTATCATCTTAATCCCCCAGCTGTCACAAAAGTTAGTAGTTCTGCCCCCAATAAATTGGGAACCATTATCACATATAATCTCAGAAGGGATACCAAATCTAGTAATAATATTTCTTTTAATGAAGGATATAACTTCCTTTTCTCTGACTTGGGCAAAAGCTTCAGCCTCTATCCACTTGGAGAAGTAATCAGTCATAGCAAGCATGAACACTTTTCCACCAGGTGCCTTAGGGAGCTTACCAACTATATCCATCCCCCATCTCATAAATGGCCAAGAGGAGGATATAGAATGCAAAAATTCAGCTGGTTGGTGAAGGATATTGCTGTGTCTCTGACAAGGATCACACTTCTTAGCATACTCCACAACATCTTTCTTCATAGTTGGCTAGTAGTATCCTGTCCTCAGGATCCTTGAGAATAATGCCCTGCCCCCAGTATGGTTTCCATAATCTCCTTCATGGAAGTCTTTTAAAACTTCTTGGATTTCAGGATCCTCAATGCATCTTAAATATGGTCCTGCAAGAGATCGCTTATACAACATATTATTTAAAATTGTGAATTGAGATACCTTAATTTTGAAAGCCCTAGGGTTTTCTCCTGTTGGAATCTCTCCATGTTGCAAGTATTTCATGATTGGGAGGATCCATGATCCTGAATGAGATTGAGTATCCTCACTAGGGATAATTGCAGAATCCTCTCCTATTTCCATAGCCACATGATCCTCGATAGCAGGAGCTAGGATATGGATAATGGGGAAACTTATATCTTTCGGGATCTTCAAGGATGATCCTAAATTAGCCAATGCATCAGCTTCTGTATTTTCTTCCCTTGGTACCTGTGTCAAACTAAAGGAAACAAAAGAGAGTGCCAATTCTTTGACTATCTCCAAATATTTGGTTAGCTTTTCACCTTTAACAGCGTAGGATCCATTAAAGTAATTAGTGATTAATAATGAATCTACATGTACCTCAAGATACCTGATCCTCATATGCTTAGCAATTTGCAAACCAGCTATCAAGGCTTCATATTCAGCCTCATTGTTAGTAGTTTGAAACTCACAAGCTATGGAGTGGGGTATTATGTCCCTACGTGGCGATTTTAGTAGTATCCCAAGCCCTGTGCCTTTGACATTTGAGGATCCATCAGTATAGAGTATCCAAGGATCCTTGGTCTCTTCTAGCTGCTGGACTTCTAATTCAGCTTCCTCTTGCAAACCACTACTGAAATCTGCCACAAAATCAGCTAATGCCTGGGATTTAATGGCTATCCTGGGCTCATATCTTATATCATATGCACTGAGCTTCACTGCCCACTTAGCCATCCTTTCTGACATTTCAGGTTTCCTGAGTACATTCTTAACTGGAAAATTAGTTTTAACAATAATGGCATGAGTTTCAAAATAATGTCTTAATTTAGTAGATGCCATAATTAATGCAAGGATAAGTTTTTCTAGGTGTGAATACCTGGATTCAGCATCAAGTAAACTCATACTTACATAATAGACAGGATGTTGTGTACCTTCATGATCCTTAACAAGGATGACACTTACTGCTTGAGGATACCGCTAGATACAAGGATAACACATCCCCTTTTTCTGGTTTCATCAAGGCCGGGGCCGAGGACAGGTAATCCTTAAGAGCTCTTAAGGCACTTTCATGCTTCTCAGTCCACTCAAATTTCTTGTTCTTCCTCAAGATATCATAGAACTCTTTACATTTCTCTGAGGATTTAGATATGAATCTGTTCAAAGCTGCACTCCTGCCTGTTAGCCTCTGGACATCCTTAGCATTGGCAAGAGATTTGATGTTCACAACAGCTTTGATTTGTTCTGGACTGGCTTCAATGCCTCTCTTTGTCACCATATATCCTAAGAATTTACCTGCTTTGACACCAAAGTGACATTTTGAAGGATTAAGTTTCATGTTATATTTGTCAAGGATATCGAATGCTTTCTCCAAATCCCTTAGGTGATCCTCAGCCTTTCTGGATTTCACCACCATATCGTTTATGTAAACCTCCATAGTTTGTCCAATTTGATCCTTGAACATCATATTGACTAGCCTTTGATAAGTTGCACCTGCATTCCTTAGTCCAAATGGCATAGCAATATAACAGTATATACCAGTGGGAGTCATAAAGGTTGTATCCTCTTGATCAGATGGTTCCATCTGAATTTGCTGAAATCCAGATGAAGCATCCATAAAAGTTAACAGTTCATGACCCGCCGTTGCATCCACCATGGAGTCAATGTGGGGTGATGGGAAAGGATCCTTGGGACATGCCTTATTTAAATCAGTAAAATCGACACATACCCTCCACTTTCCGTTTTTCTTTTGAACAACAACCACATTGGCCAACCATCTTGTATACTTGACCTCTCTAATCATACCTGCTCGGAGCAATTTCTCTACCTCTTCCTGGATAATGGCGTTTCTTTTTGGTGCAAACTTCCTCCTTTTTTGATGGATTGCTTTGAATGACCTGTCAATGCCAAGTTTGTGAGTGATTATATCTTTAGATATACCTGTCATGTCTTCGTGTTTCCATGCAAAGGTAGTTTTCCTCCTTTTGAGGAAGGATATGAGGTCTTCTTTCATTTCGCCAAGGATCCCTGATCCGATATAGATTTTGGATTCAGGATCACCAGGATCCATGAGGATTTCTACTACATCCTGCTCTCTTGCCTCCAAGACATCCCTTGGAGGATACTTTGATTGCTATTGGGCCATTGACTTTGAAGCTGGTTTCATTGACGAGGTATAGCAGTTCTTAGCCTCTTGTTGATCGCTATCAATCTTCACGATCCCCCAAGGACTAGGAAGCTTCACACATTGATGATAGGTGGATGGGACTGCCTTCATATCATGTATCCAAGGCCTGCCAAGGATAACATTGCAACAAGATAAACAGTCAATAACACAAAATTTTTGATAATTATGTAGTCCTTCGACATAAATTGGGAGTTTGATGTCCCCCAGAGTATTCTTAGTCTCGCCACTGAATCCCACGAGCATAGAGGATCTCGGTATGATATCGGATTCGGGGATACCCATCTTCTTAAGAACATCAAGCTGGATAATGTTCACAGAGCTTCCTCCGTCTATAAGGATCCTGCGGACAAAATGGTTAGAAATAAAAAGAGTGATAACCAAACCATCGTGATGAGGATCCTGAATGTCAACACGATCATCCTCATCAAAAGTTATGACTTTCCCTTCGGAGACACTGGATGTTCGGATGGGCCTGTCTCCATTATCCATCTTGGTTTCCTTTGCATGCCTTTTAGCTGCTGAGAAGGATGTTCCACAGATGTCTGATCCTCCAGAAATAAAGTTTATAACTTGTGCATCTGCTGGAGGGGCTGGAGCTTTCTCTGGGATCCTTTCAGGATCCTGAGTCCTTGACTTCTTTCTCCCCAACAGTTCTTTCAAGTGCCCCTTGCTCAACAGGTATCCAATTTCTTTTCTTAGTGCAATGCATTCTTCCGTGAGATGCCCAAAATCTTCATGGTATGCACACCACTTTGACTTATCTTTAGTTGCAGCTGGTCTGTCATTTTTCCTGGGCCATCTAGCTTTATCACCTAGATTCTGCATTGCAAGGATTAGCTCATTGTTATTAACAGAAAAACAATATTCAGAAATTGGAGGATAATCCTCATTATCCTCTTCTTGATCAACAGCATGCACGTTCTGGTTATCAGATTTGTTATAGGATCTGAACTTGTTGTTCTTGAACGAGGATCCCTGTTTCTCTTGCTTTGAGGATCCTGCTAACCTCTCCTGGATCCTCTTGTCATCTTCTAGCCGGATGAACCTAAGTGCCCGGGTTCTTACCTCATCTAGATTCCTACATGGTGTCTTTACAAGATCATCATAGAATAACGAATCCCTAAGCAATCCCATTTTAAAGGCTTCAACAGCCGTAGCAATATCCAGGTTAGGAATATCTAAGGATTCTTTACTAAATTTAGTAATATAATCCCTTAATGATTCATTATGACCCTGGGTTATCCTATACAGATCACTAGTTAAACGCTCAAATTTTCTACTACAAGAAAACTGATTATTAAATAGGTTAACTAGATTAGCAAATGAGGTAATAGAGTAAGGGGGAAGACTTAGCAGCCATTTAAGAGCCGATCCAGTAAGAGTGGATCCAAATCCCTTGCACAAACATGCTTCCTTTAACCTTTCCGGGATGGGATTCCTTTCCCCGTATTGTGCTATGTGTTCTTCAGGATCTGTTGAACCGTCATACAACTTCATGGTGGGCACGTGGAACCTCTTGGGTATCTCAGCATCACAGATTGGTGGTGCAAAACGAGATATCTTATGGCTCCCATCAGCAATCTCCGGGATAGGCTTGACCACTCCTGGGACACTTGGTATCATATCCTTTAACTTTTGCAACTCTCTAGCCATGGTATGGTTGATACCTGTATCCTGCATGAGGCCATGGTTAGTGGTACAAGAATTATTGAAGGTGTTACCTCCCACTGGGTTCAAATTAGGAAGAGTGGATGTGAATCCATATTGTTGAGACTCCGGAATGATTGAAGGACCAGTAGAAGCAATGGTTTGCATTGGAATAAAATCTCCCTGATGGATATCTGAACTCCCTGATTGCAAACTCCTTAAGGATCCATGAAACTGAAAGGATCCTGGAACATAGGATGATCCTTGAACCTGCGAGGATCCTTCAACCTGCGAGGATCCTTGAACCTGGGAGGATCCTTGAACCTGCGAGGATCCTTGAACCTGGGAGGATCCTTGAACCTGCGAGGATCCTGGGACATAGGAGGATCCTTGAACCTGCGAGGATCCTTGGAATGGCCAGAACCCTTGAATCTGCTGTGCTCCTGGATATCCTCCTGAACTTGTGAAGGATCCTATATGCTGAGGATGGGATCCTGCTGGCTGGAAGTATGAACCTGATGCCTGAGTCATTGCTGATGATCCATAGTGCACTCCTTTTGGTCCTCCCATATATTGAACATCTGGGACCACTGAAGGCTGAGAAGATACAACCGGAGTATCGAAATTCATAGATCTGGGCATCAGTGGGGAGTGATCTTCTGCCGAGCTCTTTTGTTTCTTGAGGTCTCCGATTTCTTTAAGAATCCTTTCGTTGGTCTTATCCTGCTGCTGTATATGCTCCTTCATCTGCAAAATCAGAGTAAACATGTCATTAGTAGTAGGAGTATAAGAAGCATAAGAAGTTGGAGGTTTTGAGAAAATGGGAGTTGGTTTCTTCTCGGCATTTTTCTGAGATCCAGAAGGTGGTGGAGGCAAAGGTGGAATGCCCTGAGATGAATTGACTGCAGACATCGCAGTAGAAGTATTCTTTGATGATGAAGCCATCTGCTTGGATGCAATGAACCGAAATAATCACGAGAATGAGAATCTTTATGAATGAAGCACCAATTGCCCCACGGTGGGCGCCAAACTGTTTTGGTTAAAAATCAGACAAGGATAATGCAACCAAACTCTCTGTTAAGGGGTATGATGCTTGAATTGGTAAACAACAATGAGGATCACTCAGAAATGTATTGCACAAGTGACACAATGATTTGTACGAGGAAAAAGCCCTTGATCAATGAATGATCTCCGGCATAAAAAACTTCGGGTGATGGAAACTACCGATCACCAACTCAAATTAAACAATAATTCTTTACAACTTTGGATGATAGCGAGCTAGGTACAAGGATCACTATAGAGTATCGTGTAGAAATGTGTGAGAATTGCTAAGTGTTTTGCTGTAAGCTATTGAGTGCAGTTGTACGAGTGTGTATAGCCAAAAATTAGCCAAGTGTTTTAAAAACTAGCTCGCTACCCCTTTAAAAATAGAAGTTAACTAAGCTAACTAACATCCCGCAATTTTTGCCTTCTCCCCACGTTCTCCACAACGTCCATTTCCAGTCAAGCACGTGCAGAATAACCGTGGAATATTCTTCAGGGACGTTACCAAGACTAAGTCCAAGCTGTTACTCCTGCAAAACAATACCGAATTCAAAGTGAACAATCGTTAGTATAAGGATCCTTAGGATGATCCATGATCCTGATCCTGAAACACTTCTGAGGACCACCATCTGTCACAGAAGTAAGGATCACTAAACAGGATAACACATGAGGATCACGGGTCATTAGAAAATCCTCCCCTAACACACACTAACAGGACCATCTCTTAAATGGCTGCTAAGTCTTCCCCCTTACTCTATTACTTCATTTGCTAATCTAGTTAACCTGTTTAATAGTCAATTCTCATGTAGTAGAAAATTTGAACGTTTAACTAGTGATCTATATAGGGTAATACAAGGTCAAAATGAATCACTTAGAGATTATATCACTAAGTTTAGTAAAGAATCCTTAGATATTCCTAACTTGGATATTGCTACGGCTGTAGAAGCCTTCAAAATGGGTTTACTTAGGGATTCATTGTTCTATGATGATCTTGTCATGACCCCTTGTAGCAATCTTGATGAAGTGAGAACCAGGGCCCTTAGATTCATCCGATTAGAGGATGATAAAAGGATCCAGGAAAGATTGGTAGGATCCTCGAAGCAGGAGAAGCAAGGATCCTACTTCAGGAACAGCAAGTCTAAGTCTTACAACAAGTCTGATAACCAGAATGTGCATGCAGTAGAATAGGAAGAGGATGATGAGGATTATCCTCCAATTTCTGAATATTGCTTTTCTGTTGATAACAATGAACTAATCTTTGCAATGCAGAACCTAGGTGAAAAAGCAAGATGGCCTAGAAAAAGTGATAAGCCAGCTGCAACAAAAGACAAATCCAAATGGTGTGCGTATCATGAAGATTTTGGTTATCTCACTGAAGAATGTATTGCACTGAGGAAAGAGATTGGTTACTTGTTGAGCAAAGGGCACTTGAAGGAGCTGTTGGGAAGAAAAAAGTCAAGGATCCAGGATCCTGAAAGAGCTCCTGCTCCTCCTGCTGATGCACAAATTATTAACTTCATATCCGGAGGATCAGACATATGTGGTACTTCCTTTTCAGCAGCCAAGAGGCATGCCAAGGAAACCAAGATGGATAATGGGGACAGACCCATCCGAACCTCTACTGTTACACAGGAAAAAGTTATAACTTTTGATAAGGATGATCGTGTTGATGTTCAGGATCCTCATCATGATGGTCTTGTAATTACTTTGTTTATATCTAATCATTTTGTTCGCAGGATCCTAATAGATGGAGGAAGCTCAGTAAACATCATTCAGCTTGATGTCCTCAAGAAGATGAACATCCCTGAATCGGATATTATCCCAAGATCCTCAGTTCTTGTGGGATTCAGTGGAGAAACCAAGAACACATTGGGGGACATTAAACTTCCCATTTGCAATGTTATCCTTGGCAGGCTATGGATACATGACATGAAGGCAGTCCCATCTACATATAGTCAATGTGTAAAGCTTCCTAGTCCATGGGGGGTGGTGAAGATTGAGAGTGATCAACAAGAAGCCAAGAATTGCTACACATCATCAATGAAACCAGCCTCAAGACCCATGGAGCAATAGCAATTAAAGCATCCTCCAAGAGATGTCCTGGAGGCAAGAGAACAAGATGTGAAAGATATCCTTATGGATCCTCAGGATCCTGAATCCAAGATCTTCATAGGATCAGGGATCCTCAACAACATTGAACAGGATCTAGTATCCTTCCTAAGGAAGAGAAAAACTACCTTTTCCTGGAAGCATGAAGACATGACAGGTATCTCTAAAGATATAATTACTCATAAACTTGGCATTGACAGGTCATTTAAACCCATACATCAAAAGAGGAGGAAATTCGCACCTGAGAGGAATGCCATTATCCAGGAGGAGGTAGATAAACTGCTTAGAGCAGGTATGATAAGAGAGGTCAAGTATCCAAGGTGGTTAGCCAATGTGGTTGTTGTTCAAAAGAAAAATGGAAACTGGAGGGTATGTGTCGATTTCACTAATTTGAACAAGGCATGTCCCAAGGATCCTTTCCCATTACCGCACATTGACTCCATGGTGGATGCTACTGCGGGTCATGAGTTGTTGACTTTTATGGATGCTTCATCTGGATTTCAGCAAATTCAGATGGAACCATCTGATCAAGAGGATAAAGCCTTCATGACCCCAACTGGTATATATTGTTATATTGCTATGCCGTTTGGACTAAGAAATGCAGGTGCTACTTATCAAAGGCTAGTTAATATGATGTTTAAGGAACAAATTGGACACACTATGGAAGTCTATATAGATGACATGGTGGTTAAGTCCAAGAAAGCTGAGGATCACCTTAGAGACTTGGAGGAAGCATTCGATATCCTTGATAAATTCAACATGAAATTAAATCCTTCCCAGTGTCACTTTGGTGTTAAAACAGGCAAGTTCCTAGGCTATATGGTAACAAAAAGAGGCATTGAGGCAAGTCCATAGAAAATCAAGGCAATTGTGAATATAAAATCTCCTGCCAATGCCAAGGATGTGCAAAAGTTGACAGGGAGGATTGTGGCCTTGAACAGGTTCATATCAAAGTCATAAGAAAAGTGCAAGGAATTCTATGACATTTCGAGAAAGAACAAGAAATTTGAGTGGATTGAAAAGCATGAAAATGCTCTCAAAGCCCTTAAGGATTACCTATCCTCAGCTCCCGCCTTGATGAAACCAGAAAAAGGGGATATATTATCCTTATATTTGGCAGTCTCTTCCAAAGCAGTAAGTGCAATTCTTGTTAAGGATCACGAAGGTACACAACATCCTGTCTATTATGTAAGTAAGAGTTTGCTTGATGCTGAATCCAGGTATTCACATTTAGAAAAACTTATCCTTGCTTTGATTATGGCATCTACTAAATTAAGACATTATTTTGAAACTCATGCAATTATTGTTAGAACTAACTTTCGAATCAAGAATGTTCTCAGGAAACCTGAGATGTCAGGAAGGATGGCCAAATGGGGAGTGAAGCTCAGTGCTTACGATATAAGATATGAGCCAAGAACTGCCATTAAATCTCAAGCCTTAGCTGACTTTGTGGCAGATTTCAGTTGTGATCTACAAAGGGAAACTGAATTAGAAGTTCAGCAGCTTGAAGAGACTAAGGATCCTTGGATACTCTTCACTGATGGAGCCTCTAACATCAAGGGAACTGGACTTGGAATACTACTAAAATCACCACAGGGGGACATAATACCCCACTCAATAGCTTGTGAGTTTCAAACTACTAACAATGAGGCTGAATATGAAGCCTTGATAGCTGGTTTGCAAATTGCCAAGCATATGAGGATCAGGTATCTTGAGGTACATGTAGATTCATTGTTAATTACTAATCACTTTAATGGATCCTATGCTGTTAAAGGTGAAAAGCTAATCAAATATTTAGAGATAGTCAAGGAATTGGCACTCTCTTTTGTTTCCTTTAGTTTGACACAGGTACCCAGAGAACAAAATGCAGAAGCTGATGCACTAGCCAACCTTGGATCATCCCTGAAGATTCTACAGGATATTAAAATCCCTATTATTCATATCCTAACTCCTGCTATTGAGGATCATGTAGCTATGGAGATAGGGGAGGATTCCGCAATCATCCCTAGTAATGATACACAATCTCATTCAGGATCATGGATCCTTCCAATCATGAGATATATACAGCATGGAGAGATTCCTACAGGAGAAAACCCCAAGGCTTTCAAAATCAAGGTATCTCAATTTACAATATTGAATAACATGTTATATAATCGATCTCTTGCTGGACCATATCTAAGATGCATTGAGGATCCTGAAGTCCAAGAAGTCCTAAAGGATTTTCATGAAGGAGATTTTGGAAAGCATACTGGGGGTATGGCACTGTTCTCAAGGATCCTAAGGACAGGATACTATTGGCCTACAATGAAGAAGGATGCTGTGGATTATGCCAAGAAATGTGATCCTTGTCAGAGACATAGTAATATCCTTCACCAACCAGCAGAGCTCCTACATCCTATATCCTCTTCTTGGCCATTCATGAGATGGGGAATGGATATAGTTGGCAAACTTCCCAAGGCACCTGGTGGAAAAGTGTTCATGCTTGCTGTTAGGGGAGGATTTCTTAATGACCTATGATCCTCAAGTGTTATCCTGTTTTGTGATCCTTACTTCTATGACAATTAGTGATCCTCAGAAGTGCTTCAGGACCAGGATCATGGATCATCCTAAGAATCCTTATACTAACGATTGTTTTCTTTGAATTCGGTATTGTTTTGCAGGAGTACCGGCTTGGACTTGGTCATGGCGATATTCCTGAAGCATATTCCCTTTTATTCTGCACGTGCTTGACCATTGTGAACGTTATGGAGAACGTGGGGAGAAGGCACGAAATGCGGACAGTTTAGTTAGGCTAGATATTTTCTATTTTTAAGGGGATAGCGAGCTATTTTTAGAACACTTGGCTAATTTTTGGCTACACACACTCGTACAACTGCACTCACCAGCTCTCGGCAAAACACTTAGCATTTTTCATACATTTTTACATGATACACTATAGTGATCCTTGTACTTAGCTTGCTATCATCCGAAGTTGTAACACATTAATTGTTTAATTTGAGTTGGTGATCGGTAGTTTCCATCACCCGAGGTTTTTTAAGCCGGAGATCATTCATTGATCAAGGGCTTTTTCCTCGTATAAATCTTTGTGTCACTTGTGCAATCCATTTCTGAGTGATCCTCATTGTTGTTCATCAATTCAAGCATCATACCTCACAACAGAAAGTTTGGTTACATTATCTTAGCCTGGTTTTTGACCAAAACAGTTTGGCGCCCACCGTGGGGCAATTGATGCTTCATTCGTAAGAGATTCTCATTCTCGTGATCATTTCGGTTCATTGCATCCAAGCAGATGGCTTCATCATCAAAGAACACTTCTACTGCGATGTCTGCAGTCAATTCATCTCAGGGCATTCCACCTTTGCCTCCACCACCTTCTGGACCTCAGAAAAATGCCGAGAAGAAACCAACTCCCATTTTCTCAAAACCTCCAACTTCTTCTGCTTCTTATACTCCTACTACTAGTGACTTGTTTACTCTGATTTTGCAGATGAAGGAGCATATACACCAGCAGGATAAGACCAATGAAAGGATTCTTAGAGAAATTGGAGACATCAAGAAACAGAAGAGATCGGCAGAGGATCATTCCCCATTGATGCCCAGATCTTTGAATTTTGATACTCCGGTTATAACTTCTCAGCCTTCAGTGGTTCTAGACGATCAATATGTGGGAGGACCAAGGGGAGTGCATTACGGATCATCAGCAATGACTCAGGCTTCAGGGTCATACTTCCAACCAGCAGGATTCCATCCTCAGCATATTGGATCCTTCGCTAGCTCAGGAGGATACTCAGGAGCGCAGCAGATTCAAGGGTTCTGGCCGTTTCAAGGATCCTCGCAGGTTCAAGGATCCTCCTATGTCCCAGGATCCTCGCAGGTTCAAGGATCCTCCTATGTTCCAGGATTCTCTCAGGTTCAAGGATCTTCTCAAGTTCAAGGATCCTCCCAGGTTCAAGGATCCTCCTATGTTCCAGGATCCTCTCAGGTTCAAGGATCCTCCCAGGTTCAAGGATCCTCTCAGGTTCAAGGATCCTCTCAGTTCCATGGATCCTTCCAGATTCCGGGATCCTTAAGGAGTTTGCAATCAGGGAGTTTAGATATCCATCAGGGAGATTTTATTCCAATGCAGACCATTGCTTCTACTGGTCCTTTGATCATTCCAGAGTCCCAACAATATGGATTCACATCCGCTGTTCCTAATTTGAACCCAATGGGTGGTAACACGTTCAATAATTCTTATACCACTAACCATGGCCTTATGTAGGATACAGGTATCAATCATGCCATGGCCAGAGAATTGCAAAAGTTAAAGGATATGATACCAAGTGTCCCAGGAGTGGTCAAGCCTATCCCGGAGATTGCAGATGGGAGCCATAAGATATCTCGTTTTGCACCACCCATCTGTGATGCTGAGATACCCAAGAGGTTCCACGTGCCAACCATGAAGTTGTATGATGGTTCAATAGATCCTGAAGAACACATAGCACAATACAGGGAAAGGATGGAGATCTATCCCATCCCAGAAAGGTTAAAGGAAGCATGTCTGTGCATGGGATTTGGATCCACTCTTACTGGATCGGCTCTTAAATGGCTGCTAAGTCTTCCCCCTTATTCTATTACCTCGTTTGCTAATCTAGTTAACCTATTTAATAACCAGTTTTCTTGTAGTAGAAAATTTGAGCGTTTAACTAGTGATCTGTATAGGATAACCCAGGGTCATAATGAATCATTAAGGGATTATATCACTAAATTTAGTAAAGAATCCTTGGATATTCCTAACCTGGATATAGCTACGGCTGTTGAAGCTTTTAAAATGGGATTGCTTAGGGATTCATTATTCTATGATGATCTTGTTATGACACCATGCAGGAACCTAGATGAGGTAAGAACCCGGGCACTTAGGTTCATCCGGCTAGAGGATGACAAGAGGATCCAGGAGAGGTTAGCAGGATCCTCAAAGCAAGAGAAGCAATGATCCTCATTCAAGAACAACAAGTTCAGATCCTACAACAAATCTGATAACCAGAATGTGCATGCTGTTGATCAAGAAGAGGATGATGAGGATTATCCTCCAATTTCTGAATATTGTTTTTCTGTTGATAACAATTGTTTTGGTCAAAAATCACACAAGGATAATGCAACCAAACTTTATGTAAATGGGGTATGATGCTTGGTTTATAGAAAAAGTAAAGGATCACTTCAGTGTGAAATATGCAAAGACACAATGATTTATACGAGGAAAAAGCCCTTGATCAATGTATGATCTCCGGCATAAAAAACCTCGGGTGATGGCAACTACCGATCACCAAACTTCAATATAAGAAAAATGGTTACAACTTCGGATGATAATGAGCTGAGTACAAGGATCACTATCGTAATGTGTGTCTAAGCGTGTGAGAATTGTGTTGTGTGTTCTTCCGAGTGGGGAAGAGTGTTATATATACAAGTGTAGGTGACCTATTTTAGGTAAAAAGACTAATAATCAGCTCATTACTCCTTTAGAAATAAAAGCAAATCTAGCCTAAATTATCGCCCTTAAATCATGTCAAGTTTCCATATCCTTCACAACGTCCATCTCCGATTAAGCACATGCTATAGTTGTAAAGACGCGTCCTTTGATTGTGATGCTTAAGAGCGGATCCTGCTAGATGTCCTGCAAAACAACATTAAATTCAATGGAAGCAACTGTTCGTACTAGGATCCTATGATGGTCCGTGATCCTGATCCTGAAACTCTGCTGAGGATCACTATCTGCCAAAGAAATAAGGATCACTGGTTAGGATCACATGTAAGGATCATGTATTATAAAAATCCAGCCCTAACAATTGCCCCCAAAATATAAGGAGTTTATTGTAAATAAATAAGTTATATTTTGCTTTGATCTTATCTGCAACGAACAACTCGGATAACTAGCCGTTAATCTCGAACTAGCCGTTGCAATCCTTACGTCACTGAGGTGACATCCCTGCAAATCATGATTATAAATAGGAGATAGGGTAAGGATCAATTTGCATTTAAATTCAAGATATACTCCCTTTATAATCTCTACCGAAGATCGATCAGGTATTCTCTTCTTTTCTTTCTTCCTTCTCTTGCCCTGTTTTTCTGCTCCTCTGTTTTCATTCTGCTGTAAGTATGTTGCTCCGAAATTCTCCTCACAAGGATCACAAGAAGAGCAGTCCCCTAAAAAGCCAAGGGATCATTAAAGATTCTCCTACGGAGAGATGCTGCTTCACCGACGCTCATGTTGATAGGATCCGTCATTGTTTTCCGGCGGATGCTATCTTCAAGTCATTCACCTCCACCGTTTTAAGCGATTTTGTTTCCGAGACCTGGGTGGCTTTTCCTGTAACTCCGTTCTCCATAGGATATTCGTATCCTTTTCCAGCCTTTACCCAATCCTTCTTTTCCTTGACCGGCATGTCTTATATCCAAGCCATGCCGATGATCTGGAGGGTGTTGTATACCTTCGAAAGGATCATCGAGCAGGAGGGGATTGATTTGGGGATGGCAGAGCTGGCCGAGCTTTATGATCTTACCACGTTTGGTTCCTATCGATACTTGCTGAAACGGAAAGCCGGGGAGGATCACCCTGTTTTTAAGGTTACCAAAAATGACACAAACTGGAAGCGACGCTTCTTCTTTGTTAGGAGGGATACCATCCCTGAGGGGAAGGATCTACCCAAGGAGTGGGCCACTCATGGTAGGATAGAGGATCCTGGAAGGATCACCATCAGACTTGTCTCTTATGATGAGGATCACTAATGTTTTCTTTGCCTTTTGTGCATTGTGCAGCTATCTCCATTGCTCATCTCAAGTTAACCCCTGCTGCAAGAGAGAGGGTTCTAGCTTTCAAGAAGCTTGATCTTGAAATCAGGAGTTTTCAAGTCACCATCCAAGATTCACAAGAAGTATCCTCCGCATCTGCCACTATGTCAAGTAAGTATCCTTATTAAAAAGTAAGTTATATGTAAGACTGTTTAGTTAGTAAGGGAACTTATCTTGTTTTGATTGTGTAGGCGCTGGGAAACCTGCTAAGTCTGCCAAGTCTGCCTCCAAGTTCGGGATTGATGAACTTGCCAATGTCAAGTCTTCAAGGAAGAAGACCCCTGCTGCTAGTCCCTCTGCTTCTGCCCCTAAAGCTCCTATTAGAGGTAAGGGAAAGAAGAGAAAGGCTTCTGAGGATCTTCAAGGATTTCCCCTGATCCGCCAGCAGTTTCTTGATTATTTCAACGAGGTTAGGATCACTGCCCCTGTTGGTTATCCTGACGGTTTTGAGGATCACCTGTGTCTGACGTCATATCTTGTTTTTCTTGCAGAAATTTACCGAAATAGAGACTTATGTTAACCACGTTGAAGATCAAGACCGCCAAATTGCCGACCTTCAACAGATGGGTGTGCTGAAGGATCTCAAGATAGCCGATCTTGAGAAGGAGCTCCGGGCTACCAAGGATGAAGCTGTCAAAGCACAGATCAGCTTTGACTACGAGAAGCGTGATATCACCCAAGATGCTAAGGTCTCTGCTGCGATAACCATGTATAAGATCCAGCTGCAGATGGCTGCGGAGGCTCAGGATCCTTCCTTCGACAGAGGCACATGGGACGTGGAAGGCTGGAAGGCTAGGCTGGCAGAGTTGGAGGATGATGATGATGCTGAGGATATCCCAATGCTGGAGGGTGGTGATGCTGGCAAGGATCAGGGTGGAGAAGCTAGTGGAGCCGGTGGTGATGGAGCAGCAAAGGTGTGAGCTGCTGGATTGGGCGATGATGGATATTTCGAGACTAGGCCGGAGCCCAATTTTTTAAGTTTGGTAGTAGTTTGTTTGTGGTTGTGATGTTTTGAAACAATGATGGTCTGTACTTTGAACAATAGTTTTTAGGGTTAAGGATCCTGGATCCTTTGAACAATAGGTAGGATCGCAAATGGTGGAGGGATCCTCTGTTTGGGGGATGAAGCCTTTGTGATCCTGCCGCCTTTAATTTCCTGCACCTGCTAAAACCGCATAGACAATGGACACCCTTTGCCAACCCATGTGGACGGGCCACGTTTTGCTGGTAGAAATGTGGGTTGGCAATTTTGACAACTTTTTGAAAGGGTTTAAGATCCTTTTGTTAATAATATAACTTTAATTTTTCTGGCTTATCTCGTGTTGTTATCCTTTATTTATCCTCTTTACTTTCCAGTTGTTTTAGAAATATATTTGTTAGAGTAACAAGAGTTGAGCAAACCATGTTTAATAAATTTAGGATATGATCCTAGATCAAATATCCTGACGCTGAAAATTTTTGAAGCCATCAATTTCAAGGATCATAGGTTTTGTTGTCAAAGTGTAAGGGTTGTTTAGTATAATCAGAATAGTCAAGGATCATACCTGAGGATCCAAGTTAGGATCCTAACCTTTAATCAAGATAACCATAAGTGAAATTTTAACGGATAATAAGGATTAAGGATCCTTATTTGTTTAACCTGAAAAACAGAACATAAATTGGGACTAAGCCAATGTAAAAGATAAATTAATAACTGGGGACATGCCCAAAGGATAACTGGGGATGATCCCAAAGGATCACTGGGGACGAGCCCAAAGGATAACCGGGGATGATCCCAAAGGATCACTGGGGACAAGCCCAAAGGATAACTGGGGACAAGCCCAAAGGATTACTGGGGACAAGCCCAAAGGATAACTGGGGACAAGCCCAAAGGATCGTATGTAAACTGGAGTATGGCCCTTACTGGCGACTATCCAAACTTAGTGACATGAAAATGTCAAAACCTTAGCTAACGTGAAAACGTTAGAAACCTTATGAACGGATGTATGGTACGTCTACCATTATACGTAGGATCCTAGGTATAGCCAGTACGATGAGGTTGTCAGCCCCGAAAGTGGGTACTGGTCCCAAAGACGTGAACTATATCAGGATCATCGTGCGCTGCTGGCGGAAACTGGGGATAATCCCAAGGATAACTGGGGTTGAACCCAAGGATCTGCGGTGCTTTTGAAGATCTTTAACGATATGCTGAAGATACCTGAACTATCATAACTCAAATGGTTCGTGAGATTAGGATGAAGGATACAGGATCCTTATCCTTTGGTAAAAAGTAAGGAGATGTAATAGTTTTAAGATAAGGACATTACCAGAGTAAGGGTTACTGACATCACCGGGATCCTTCGAGGATACTTCAATGTAAGGATCACATACTTGAAGGATCATGTTCACATAAAGTATTTCTTTAAGTGAACAGCATTCCAGGCTCTTGGTAACAAATTTCCTTCCATGGTTAGCAATCTGTATGCCCCCTTTCCTGCTTCAGCTTCAATCAAGTAAGGACCTTCCCACTTTGGTGCTAATTTCCCGTCAGCAGGATTGATAGTGTTTTGGAATGCTTTTCTCAACACCATATCTCCGACTTGGAACTTCCTTATCCTAACATTTTTGTTGTAAGCACCCGCCATTCTTTGTTGGTAGCTTGCCATCCTTATCCTAGCCAGATCCCTTATTTCCTCAATAGTATCCAAATCCTGAGCCAGGATTGTAGCATTCTCTTCAGGATCACGAGCACTTGTTCTAGCAGTTGGGATCACCATCTCTGTTGGGATCACTGCTTCTGCCCCAAATACTAAAGAGAAAGGTGTTTGACCAGTGGCATTCTTGGGAGTTGTCCTATCAGCCCATAGCACATAAGGTAACTCCTCTGCCCATTTTCCCTTCTTGGATCCTAGCTTCTTCTTCAGATTGTTGATGATGATCTTGTTGGATGATTCTGCTTGGCCATTCGCTTGTGGGTGAACTGGTGTTGATGTTATCATCTTAATTCCCCAACTGTCACAAAAGTTAGTGGTTCTGCTTCCAATGAATTGGGAACCATTATCACATACAATTTCAGAGGGAATGCCAAATCTAGTTATAATGTTTCTTTTGATAAAGGATATAACTTCTTTTTCTCTGACTTGAGCAAAGGCTTCAGCTTCTATCCACTTAGAGAAGTAGTCAGTCATGGCAAGCATAAATACTTTTCCACCAGGTGCTTTAGGGAGCTTGCCAACTATATCCATCCCCCATCTCATGAATGGCCAAGAGGATGGTATAGGGTGTAGCAATTCGGCTGGCTGATGGAGGATATTGCTGTGTCTTTGACAAGGATCACACTTCTTAGCATATTCAACAGCATCCCTTTTCATAGTTGGCCAGTACTATCCTGTTCTAAGGATCCTTGAGAATAATGCTCTGCCCCCAGTGTGGTTTCCACAATCTCCTTCATGGAAGTCTCTCAACACTTCTTCGATTTCAGGATCCTCGATACATCTTAAATATGGTCCTGCAAGAGATCGTTTATATAGCACATTATTTAAGATTGTGAATTGAGATACCTTAATCCTGAAAGCTCTAGGATTTTCTCCCATCGGAATCTCCCCGTATTGCAAGTATCTCATAATTGGTGAGATCCATGATCCTGAATAAGATTGAGCTTCTTCACTAGGGATCATTGCAGTATCCTCTTCTATTTCCATGGCCACCTGATTTTCAATAGCAGGAGCCAGGATATGGATGATAGGGATACTTATATCTTCTGGAATCTTCAAGGATGATCCTAGGTTGGCCAATGCATCAGCTTCTGTGTTCTCCTCCCTTGGTACCTGTGTTAAGCTGAAAGAGACAAAAGAGAGTGCCAATTCCTTGACTATCTCTAAATATTTGGTTAGTTTTTCACCTTTAACAGCATAGGATCCATTAAAGTGATTGGTGATCAATAATGAGTCTACATATACTTTAAGATACTTCACCCCCATATCCTTAGCAATTTGCAAGCCAGCAATTAAGGCTTCATATTCAGCCTCATTGTTAGTTGCTTGGAACTCACAGGCTATGGAGTGGGGTATTATGTCCCCCTGTGGCGATTTTAGTAGTATCCCGAGCCCTGTGCCCTTGACATTTGAGGATCCATCAGTGTGTAGTATCCAAGGATTCTTGGTCTCATCCAGCTGCTGAACTTCCAATTCTGCTTCTTTTTGTAGATCACTACTGAAATCAGCCACAAAGTCAGCTAGTGCTTGGGATTTAATGGCTGTTCTTGGCTCATATCTTATATCATGGGCACTAAGTTTTACTGCCCACTTAGCCATTCTTCCTGACATCTCTGGTTTCCTGAGGACATTCTTAATTGGAAAGTTAGTTCTAACAACGATAGTATGGGTTTCAAAATAATGCCTTAACTTAGTTGATGCCATGATTAATGCAAGAATAAGTTTTTCGAGGTGTGAGTACCTGGATTCGGCATCAAGTAAACTCTTACTTACATAGTAGATAGGATATTGTGTACCTTCATGATCCTTAACAAGGACAGCACTTACAGCGGTTGAGGATACCGCCAAATACAAGGATAACACATCTCCTTTTTCTGGCTTTGTTAATGCTGGTGCTGAGGACATATATTCTTTAAGGGCTTGTAAAGCATTCTCATGTTTCTCAGTCCATTCAAACTTCTTGTTCTTCCTTAGGATATCGTAAAATTCTTTACATTTTTCTGAGGATTTTGATATGAACCTGTTCAGAGCTGCTATCCTGCCTGTTAGCGTTTGCACATCCTTAGCATTGGCAGGGGATTTGATATTCACCAGTGCTTTAATTTGCTCCGGACTTGCTTCAATGCCCCTCTGAGTTACCATATATCCTAGGAATTTACCTGCCTTAACACCAAAGTGGCATTTTGAAGGATTAAGCTTCATGTTATAATTATCAAGGATATCAAATGCTTCTTCCAAATCCCTTAGGTGATCCTCAGCTTTCTTTGATTTGACTACCATATCATCTATGTATACTTCCATAGTTTGTCCAATTTGATCTTTGAACATCATATTCACCAGCCTTTGATATGTTGCACCTGCATTTCTTAATCCAAAAGGCATGGCCATATAACAATACAAACCGGTTGGGGTCATAAAGGCTGTATCCTCTTGGTCAGATGGTTCCATCTGAATTTGTTGGAATCCAGATGATGCATCCATAAAGGTCAACAGTTCATGCCTCGCTGTTGCATCCACCATGGAGTCAATGTGGGGTAATGGAAAAGGATCCTTGGGACATGCCTTATTCAGATCAGTGAAATCGACACATACCCTCCACTTTCCGTTTTTCTTTTGGACAACGACCACATTGGCTAACCATTTTGGATATTTTACCTCTCTGATCATACCTACTCGAAGTAGTCTCTCTACTTCTTCTTGGATAATGGCATTCCTTTCTGGTGCAAACTTCCTCCTTTTTTGATGGATTGGTTTGATAGACCTGTCAATGCCAAGTTTATGAGTTATGATATCCTTAGATATACCTGTCATATCTTCATGTTTCCATGCAAAGGTAGATTTTCTTCTTTTGAGGAAGGATATTATGTCTTCTTTCATCTTGCCAAGGATCCTTGATCCGATATAGATTTTTGATTCAGGATCACTAGGATCCAAGAGGATTTCATCCACATCTTGTTCCCTTGCCTCCAAGACATTCCTCGGAGGATACTGTAATTGCTATTGCTCCCTTGGCTTCGAGGTTGGCTTCATGGATGATGTATAACAATCCTTAGCCTCCTGCTGATCACTGTCGATCTTGATTATCCCCCATGGGCTAGGGAGTTTCACACATTGATGATAGGTGGATGGGACTGCTTTCATATCATGTATCCATGGCCTGCCAAGGATAACATTGCAACAAGATAAACAGTCAATAACACAAAATTTTTGATAATTATGTAATCCTTCCACGTAGATTGGGAGTTTAATGTCCCCCAGAGTTTTCTTCGTTTCACCACTGAATCCTACAAGTACGGAGGATCTTGGTGTGATGTCTGATTCTGGGATACCCATTTTCTTCAGAACATCAAGCTGGATAATGTTCACTGAGCTTCCTCCGTCGATAAGGATCCTGCGGACAAAATGGTTAGAGATAAAGAGAGTAATAACTAAACTATCATGATGAGGATCCTGGATGTTAATGCGATCATTCTCATCAAACGTTATCGTCTTTCCTTCTGAGACACTTGATGTTCGAATAGGTCTCTCTCCATTATCCATCTTTGCTTCCTTTGCATGCCTTTTGGCCGCCGAGAAGGATGTACCACAGATGTCTGATCCTCCGGAAATAAAGTTGATCACTTGTGCATTCGCCGGAGGGGCTGGTGCCTTTTCAGGGATCCTTTCAGGATCCTGAGTCCTTTGCTTTTTTCTTCCCAACAATTCTTTTAGATGCCCCTTGCTTAACAGATATCCAATTTCTTTTCTTAAAGCTATGCATTCTTCAGTTAGATGTCCGAAATCCTCATGGTATGCACACCATTTCGACTTGTCTTTAGTCCCGGATGGTTTATCATTCTTCCTGGGCCACCTAGCTTTTTCTCCTAGATTCTGCATTGCAAGGATTAGTTCATGATTATCAACGGAAAAACAATATTCTGAGATTGGAGGATAATCTTCATCATCCTCTTCTTGGTCAACAGCATGCACATTCTGGTTGTCATTTCTATGGTAGGATTTGAATTTATTGTTCTTGAAGGAGGATCCTTGCTTCTCCTGTTTTGAGGATCCTACTTGTCTCTCCTGGATCCTCTTGTCATCCTCTAGCCGGATGAACCTGTGTGCCCGAGTTCTTACTTCATCTAGATTCCTGCATGGTGTCATAACAAGATCATCATAGAATAATGAATCCTTAAGCAGTCCCATTTTGAAGGCTTCAACAGCCGTAGCCATATCCAAGTTGGGAATGTCCAAGGATTCTTTACTGAATTTAGTTATATAATCCCTTAATGATTCATTATGACTTTGAGTTACCCTATACAAATCACTAGTTAATCTTTCAAATTTTCTACTACAAGAGAATTGGTTATTGAATAAATTAACTAAATTAGCAAATGAAGTAATAGAGTAAGGGGGAAGACTTAGCAGCCATTTAAGAGCTGATCCAGTAAGAGTGGATCCAAATCCTTTACATAGGCATGCTTCCTTTAGCTTTTCCGGGATTGGATTGATCTCCATCCTTTCCCTGTATTGTGCTATGTGCTCCTCAGGATCCGTTGTACCATCATACAGCTTCATAGTAGGGATATGGAACCTTTTGGGTACCTCTGCATCACAAATTGGTGGTGCAAAGCGAGATACCTTATGGCTTCCATCTACAATCTCTGGGATAGGCTTGACTACCCCTGGAACACTTGAGATCATATCTTTTAGCTTCTGCAACTCCCTGGCCATAGCATGATTGATACCTGTATCCTGCATGAATCCATGGTTAGTGGTAAGATAATTATTTAAAGTGTTACCTCCCATTGAGTTCAAGTTAGTGAATCCATATTGCTGGGATTCTGGGATAACGGAGGGACCAGTGGAAGCAACGGTCTGCATTGGAATGAAGTCCCCTTGATGGACATCTAGACTTCCTGTTTGCAAACTCTTTAGGGATCCTGGCATCTGGAAGGATCCTGGTATCTGGGATGATCCTGGAACGAAGGAGGATCCTTGAACCTGGGATGATCCTGGAACAAAGGAGGATCCTTGACCCTGGGATGATCCTGGAACAAAGTAGGATCCTTGAAACTGCTGTGCTCCCGGATAGGCTCCCGAATTCATGAAGGATCCCATATGCTGGGGATAGGATCCTGCCGGCTGAAAGTGTGACCCTGATGCCTGAGTCATTGCTGTCGATCCGAGGTGCAATCCTCTTGATTCTCCCATAATTTGCACGTCTGGAATTCCCGATGGCTGAGAAGTGATCATTGGAGTATCAAAGCTCAAGGATTTGGGCATCAGTGGGGAATGATCCTCTGCCGTTTTCTTTTGTCTTTTGAGATCTCCAATTTCCCTGAGGATCCTTTCATTAGTTTCATCCTGCCGCTGCATACGATCCTTCATCTGCAAAATCAAAGTAAATACGTCACTAGTACTGGGAGTATAAGAATTCATAGCAGAAGAAGATGGAGGTTTAGAGTTAGTAGGAGTTGGTCTCTTCTCAGCATTCTTCTGGGATCCTGCCGGTGGAGGAGGCAGAGTGTTCTGAGACGAGGTGACTGCAGACATTGCCGTGGACGTGTTTTTCAATGATGAAGCCATGTAATTCTTTGAAATGATTTCGAACAAAAGGTTTTCTTATGAATGAAGCACCAATTGCCCCACGGTGGGCGCCAAACTGTTTTGGTCAAAAATCACACAAGGATAATGCAACCAAACTTTATGTAAATGGGGTATGATGCTTGGTTTATAGAAAAAGTAAAGGATCACTTCAGTGTGAAATATGCAAAGACACAATGATTTATACGAGGAAAAAGCCCTTGATCAATGTATGATCTCCGGCATAAAAAACCTCGGGTGATGGCAACTACCGATCACCAAACTTCAATATAAGAAAAATGGTTACAACTTCGGATGATAATGAGCTGAGTACAAGGATCACTATCGTAATTTGTGTCTAAGCGTGTGAGAATTGTGTTGTGTGTTCTTCCGAGTGGGGAAGAGTGTTATATATACAAGTGTAGGTGACCTATTTTAGGTAAAAAGACTAATAATCAGCTCATTACTCCTTTAGAAATAAAAGCAAATCTAGCCTAAATTATCGCCCTTAAATCATGTCAAGTTTCCATATCCTTCACAACGTCCATCTCCGATTAAGCACATGCTATAGTTGTAAAGACGCGTCCTTTGATTGTGATGCTTAAGAGCGGATCCTGCTAGATGTCCTGCAAAACAACATTAAATTCAATGGAAGCAATTGTTAGTACTAGGATCCTATGATGGTCCGTGATCCTGATCCTGAAACTCTGCTGAGGATCACTATCTGCCAAAGAAATAAGGATCACTGGTTAGGATCACATGTAAGGATCATGTATTATAAAAATCCAGCCCTAACAACAATGAACTAATCCTTGCGATGCAGAATTTAGGTGATAAAGCTAGATGGCCCAGGAAAAATGACAGACCAGCTGTAACTAAAGATAAGTCAAAGTGGTGTGCATACCATGAAGATTTTGGACATCTCATAGAAGAATGCATCGCACTGAGAAAAGAAATTGGATACTTGTTGAGCAAGGGGAACTTGAAAGAGTTATTGGGCAGAAAGAAGTCAAGAACTCAGGATCCTGAGAGGATCCCAGAGAAAGCTCCAGCCCTTCCAGCAGATGCACCAGTCATAAACTTTATTTCTGGAGGATCAGACATTTGTGGAACATCCTTCTCTACAGCTAAAAGACATGCAAAGGAAACCAAGATGGATAATGGAGATAGACCCATTCGAACATCAAGTGTCTTCGAAGGAAAAGTCATAACTTTTGATGAGGATGATCGTGTTGACATTCAGGATCCTCATCACGATGGTTTGGTTATCACTCTTTTCATTTCTAACCATTTTGTTCGCAGGATCCTTATAGACGGAGGAAGCTCTGTGAATATCATCCAGCTTGACGTTCTTAAGAAGATGAACATCCCTGAATCCGATATCTTACCAAGATCCTCTCTGCTCGTGGGATTCAGTGGCGAGACTAAGAATACTCTGGGGGACATTAAACTCCCAATTTATATTGAAGGGCTACATACTTACCAAAAATTTTGTGTTATTGACTATTTATCTTGTTGTAATGTTATCCTTAGCAGGCCTTGGATACATGATATGAAGGCAGTCCCATCCACTTATCATCAATGTGTGAAGCTCCCTAGTCCTTGGGGGATAGTGAAGATTGATAGTGATCAGCAAGAAGCTAAGAACTGCTACACCTCGTCAATGAAAGCAGCCTCAAAGTCAAGAGATCAATAGCAATTAAAGTATCCTCCAAGGGATGTCTTGGAGGCAAGAGAGAAGGATGTAATAGAAATCCTTATGGATCCTGATGATCCTGAATCTAAAGTTTACATAGGATCAGGGATCTTTGGCGGAATGAAAGAAGACCTCATATCCTTCCTCAAAAGGAGGAAAACTACCTTTGCATGGAAACATGAAGACATGATAGGTATAACTAAAGATATAATCACTCACAAACTTGGCATTGACAGGTCCTTCAAACCAATCCATCAAAAGAGGAGGAAGTTTGCACCAGAAAGAAATGCCATTATCCAGGAGGAGGTAGAGAAATTACTCCGAGCAGGTATGATTAGAGAGGTCAAGTATCTAAGATGGTTGGCCAATGTGGTTGTTGTTCAAAAGAAAAACGGAAAGTGGAGGGTATGTGTCGATTTTACAGATTTAAATAAGGCATGTCCCAAGGATCCTTTCCCATTACCCCACATTGACTCCATGGTGGATGCAACTGCGGGTCATGAACTGTTAACTTTTATGGATGCTTCATCTGGATTTCAACAAATTCAGATGGAACCATCTGATCAAGAGGATACAGCCTTTATGACTCCAACTGGTATATACTGTTATATTGCTATGCCATTTGGACTAAGGAATGCAGGTGCAACTTATCAAAGGCTATGAATATGAAGTTCAAGGATCAGATTGGACACACTATGGAAGTTTATATAGACGATATGGTGGTAAAATCCAAAAAGGCTGAGGATTACCTTAGGGACTTGGAGGAAGCATTCAATATCCTTGACAGATATAATATGAAACTTAACCCTTCAAAGTGTCACTTTGGTGTTAAAGCATGTAAATTCTTAGGATATATGGTGACCAAGAGAGGCTTTGAAGCCAATCCAGAACAAATCAAAGCTATAATAAACATCAAGTCCCCTGCCAATGCTAAGGATGTCTAGAGGCTAACAGGCAGGATTGCAGCTTTAAACAGATTTATATCCAAGTCCTCGGAGAAATGTAAAGAGTTCTATGATATCTTGAGGAAAAACAAAAAGTTTGATTGGACTGAAAAGCATGAAAATGCTCTCAAAGCTCTTAAGGATTACCTGTCCTCGGCCCCTGCCTTGATGAAACCAGAAAAAGGAGATGTGTTATCCTTATATCTTGCGGTATCCTCAAAAGCAGTAAGTGCCGTCCTTGTTAAGGATCACGAAGGTACACAACATCCTGTCTATTATGTAAGTAAGAGTTTACTTGATGCTGAATCCAGGTATTCACACTTAGAAAAACTTATCCTGACATTAATTATGGCATCTACTAAATTGAGACATTATTTTGAAACTCATGCCATTATTGTTAAAACTAATTTTCCAATTAAGAATGTTCTCAGGAAACCTGAAATGTCAGGAAGGATGGCTAAGTGGGCAGTGAAGCTTAGTGCTTATGATATAAGATATGAGCCTAGGACAGCCATTAAATCCCAAGCATTAGCTGACTTTGTGGCATATTTCAGTAGTGATTTGCAAAAGGAAGCTGAATTAGAAGTCCAACAGCTAGAGGAGACCAAGGATCCTTGGATACTCTATACTGATGGATCCTCAAATGTCAAAGGAACAGGGCTTGGAATACTACTAAAATCGCCACAGGGGGACATAATACCCCACTCTATAGCTTGTGAGTTCCAAACTACTAACAATGAGGCTGAATATGAAGCCTTGATAGCTGGTTTGCAAATTGCTAAGCATATGAGGATCAGGTATCTTGAGGTAGATGTAGATTCATTGTTAATCACTAATCACTTTAATGGATCCTATGCTGTTAAAGGTGAAAAACTAACCAAATATTTGGAGATAGTCAAAGAATTGGCACTCTCTTTTGTTTCCTTTAGTTTGACACAGGTACCAAGGGAAGAAAATACAGAAGCTGATGCATTGGCCAATCTAGGATCATCTTTGAAGATCCCGGAGGATATAAGTATCCCCATTATCCATATCCTGACCCCTGCCATCGAGGATCATGTGGCTATGGAGATAGGAGAGGATTCTACAATCATCCCCAGTGATGATACTCAATCTCATTCAGGATCATGGATTCTCCCAATCATGAGATACTTACAACATGGAGAAATTCCTATAGGAGAAAACCCTAGGGCTTTCAAAATCAAGGTATCTCAATTCACAATATTAAATAATATGTTGTATAAACGATCTCTTGCAGGACCATACTTAAGATGCATTGAGGATCCTGAAATCCAAGAGGTCCTAAAGGATTTCCATGAAGGAGATTGTGAAACCACACTGGGGGTAGGGCATTATTCTCAAGGATCCTGAGGACAGGATACTATTGGCCAACTATGAAGAGGGATGCTGTGGAGTATGCTAAGAAGTGTGATCCTTGTCAAAGACACAACAATATCCTTCATCAACCGGCTGAATTTTTGCATCCTATATCCTCCTCTTGGCCATTTATGAGATGGGGTATGGATATAGTTGGTAAGATCCCTAAGGCACCTGGTGGAAAAGTGTTCATGCTTGCTATGACTGATTACTTCTCCAAGTGGATAGAGGCTGAAGCCTTTGCCCAAGTCAGAGAAAAGGAAGTTATATCCTTCATTAAAAGAAATATTATAACTAGATTTCGTATTCCTTCTGAAATTATATGTGATAATGGTTCCCAATTTATTGGGGGCAGAACTACTAACTTTTGTGACAGTTGGGGGATTAAGATGATAACATCAACACCAGTCCACCCACATGCTAATGGTCAGGCAGAATCATCCAATAAGATCATCATCAACAATTTGAAGAAGAAGCTTGGATCCAAAAAAGGGAAATGGGTAGAAGAACTACCTTATGTGCTTTGGGCTGATAGGACAACTCCTAAGAATGCTACAGGCCAAACTCCATTCTCTTTGGTATTTGGGGCAGAATCAGTGATCCCTACAGAAATGGTGGTTCCAACTGCTAGAACAAGTATTCGTGATCCTGAAGAAAATAATGAGAACTTGGTTCAAGACCTGGATACTATAGAAGAAATCAGGGACTTGGCAAGGATAAGGATGGCCGGTTATCAGCAAAGGATGGCTGGTGCTTACAACAAAAATATCAGGATCAGGAAGTTCCAAATTGGTGATATGGTGTTGAGTAAAGCATTTCAAAATACCACCAATCCTGTTGATGGAAAGTTGGCACCAAAATGGGAAGGCCCTTACTTGATTGAAGCTGAGGCAGGAAATGGGGCATATCGATTGCAAACAATGGAAGGTGATTTGCTACCTAGAGCCTGGAATGCTGTCCATTTGAAGAAATACTTCATGTGAGCAGAATCCGTGATCCTCACATCATAAGTATCCTTGAAGGATCCCTAGAGCACAGATGATCCTTATTTTGGTAACATTCTAATCTCAAACTATTTCATTTTCTTACTTTCTCACATAAGGATAACGATCCTGCATCCTTTATCCACCTTTCACGTGATTCTGAGTTTTGAAGGTTCAGGTATCATTAGCAAAAGGATGGTTATCCACAAAAGCAACCAGTTACTTGGGTTTGACCCCAGTTATTTGGGCTTGACACCAGTTTCGCCAGTAGCGCACGATGATCCTGGTATAGTTCATGGCAGTGGGACCAGTACTCGCTTTAGGGGCTGATAATTCCATTGTACTGGCTATACCTAGGATCCTACGTATAATGGTAGACGTACCATACATCCGTTCCTAAGGTTTCTAACGTTTTCACGTTAGCTAAGGTTTTGGCATCTTCATGTCACTAAGTTTGGATAGTCGCCAGTGAGGGCCATACTCCAGTTTACATACGATCCTTGGGCTTGTCCCCAGTTATCCTTGGGCTTGTCCCCAATTATCCTTGGGCTTGTCCCCAGTTGCTAACTTTTATCTCATATTGGCTTAGTCCCAAGTTGTATCCTATTTCAGGTCTTTGAAGCCAAATTTAAGGATCCTTAATCACCTTTTCATAAGGTTCGTCTTATGGTTATCCTGGTTATAGAATTAAGGGTTAGGATCCTAACTTGGATCCTCAGGTATGATCCTTAACTATTTTGATTTTATTCATTGTTTATTTGAATGACCCTTATACCTTGACAACTGAACCTATGTTTCTTAAACTATATCACTTTTTAAAGTTTGCCGGTTATAGGATATGCGATCCTTGATCATATCCTCAACTTTTTGGATAATTTTCCAAGGCTTGATAAGTTTGAACAAACTAAACATTATAACAGTTGGAAAGTAAAATGTTAACAAGGATATCAACTCAAAGTAAGCCAAAAAGTTAAAGTTATTTTATTAACAAAAAGTTTAACCATTTAAGGTTGTTAAAATTGCCAACCCACGTTTCTACCAGCAAAACGTGGCCCGTCCACATGGGTTGGCAAAGGGTGTCCATTGTTTATGCGGTTATAGCGAGTGCAGGAAATTAAAGGCGGCAGGATCACAATGGCTTCATCCCCCAAACAGAGGATCCCTCCACCATTTGTAATCCTACCTATTGTTCAAAGGATCCTAGATCCTTAACCCTAAAATTATTGTTCAAATACAGACCATAATTATTTTAAAACACCACAACCAAAAATTACCACCAAACCTAAAAAATGGGCTCCGGCTATGTCTAGAAGTGTCCATCATTGCCCATTGTTGCAGCCTACACCTTCGCTGCATCACCATCTCCAGCTCCACTAGCTTCACCACCATGATCCTTGCCACTGCCTCCAGCCTCGATCGTTAGGATCTCCTCAGCCTCCTCCTCGTCGTCCAGCTCAGCCAGCCTCGCCTTCCAGCCTTCCACATCCCAGTTGCTCCTGTCGAAGTCAGGATCCTGAGCTTCCAAGGCCATCTGCAATTTGGTCTTGTACATAGCTATGGCAGCAGAGACTTTAGCATCCTGAATGATCTCATGCTTCTCGTAATCAGCATTGATCAGAACCTTGGCCGTTTCAGCTTTGGCATTTTGGAGGTCTTTTTGGAGATCAGCAATCTTAAGATCCTTGAGCAATGCGACTTGTTGGAGGTCAGCAATTTTCTTGTCCTGCTCCTCAACATTCCCAACGTAGTCTTCAATCTCAGCAAATTTCTGCAAAGAAGATAGAGTACAGTTCAAGATCAGGTGATCCTCAAATAAGCTGGATACCTAAGCAGGGATAATGATCCTTACATCATTGAAGTATTCAAGGAACTGGTGGCGAATCAGAGGTAGACCTTGTAGATCCTCAACCCCGGAGGTTTTTCTTTTCTTGCCACCCCTTCCTTTAGTGGGTGCCTTGGGGATCGAAGCAGTTGGGCTGGCAGGAAGCTTCTTCTTGGAGGATCGTACAGTGTCCAGATCGGTAACGCTGAACTTGGAGGCAGACTTTGAGGATTTTCCGGCACCTGCACATTCAAAACAAGATAAGTATCCTTATCTTATTTCTATTTAACTATTTATTTAAATCTTAAACAATACAAAAACAGGATACTTACTTGACATGGTGACTGAACCGGAGGATACCTCTTGTGAATCCTGGGTGTTTGTTTTGAATGATCTTGTTTCAGGACCGAGTCTTCTAAAGGCAGCAAGCCTTTCCTCAGTGGCAGGTGATGGTATAAGGTGTGAAACAGAGACAGCTGCATAACATAAAACAAAAGGGGGTTAGTGATCCTTATACAGAAGCAAGGTTATCTGGTGATCCTTCTCAGGATCCTCTATCCTACCATGGGTGGTCCACTTCCTTGGTAGATCCTTCCCGTTTGGGATAGAATCTCTTCTGACAAAGAAAAAGCGTCGTTTACAGTTTGTATCATTCTTGGTGGCTTTAAAAATGGGGTGTTCTTCAACAGGTTTTCGTTTAAACAAATATCGGTGGGATCCAAACGTGGTGAGATCATACATCTCAGCCAACTCCGACATTCCTAGATCAATCCCTTCCTGCTCGATGATCCTTTCAAGGGTATATAAGACCCTCCAGATCATCGGCATAGCTTGGATGTAGGAGATGCCGGTGAGGGAGAAGAAAGATTGGGTGAATTCAGGGAAAGGATACGAGTATCCTATCATGAAAGGAGTGACCGGGAAAGCTACCCAAGTCTCAGAGATATAGTCACTCAAAGCAGTGGGATCAAAGGATTTGAAAATGGTGTTCGTCGGGAAACAATAGCGAATTCTATCAATTTGTGGATCGGTGAAACAACAGCGTTCTTTTGCGGAATCTTTGATGATCCCTTGGCTCTTTAAGGGGCTGTTCTTCTTGTGATCCTTGCCCGGTGAGTTTCGGAGCATCATTTTTGACGAGATGATGGTAAAGAAAGAAAAGCAGAGTAAGAGAAGGAAGAAGAGGAAAAGAGAATACCTGATTGATCTTCGGATGAGAATTTAAAGGGAGTTTCTCTTGGATTTAAATGCAAATTTATCCTATCTCTAACTCCTATTTATAATGATGATTTTGCAGGATAAGTCACCTCAGTGACGTCAGGATTTCAACGGCTAGTTCGATCTTAACAGCTATATATCCGTTAGTTTGTTGCGGATAAGATCGACAAAATACAACTCGTTTATTTTACATAATTACTCCTTATATTTTGGGGGCAATTGTTAGGGGAGGATTTCTTAATGACCTGTGATCCTCAAGTGTTATCCTGTTTGGTGATCCTTACTTCTGTGACAATTAGTGATCCTCAGAAGTGCTTCAGGATCAGGATCATGGATCATCCTAAGGATCCTTATACTAACGATTGTTTTCTTTGAATTCGGTATTGTTTTGCAGGAGTACCGGCTTGGACTTGGTCATGGCGATATTCCTGAAGCATATTCCCTTTTATTCTGCACGTGCTTGACCATTGTGAACGTTATGGGGAACGTGGGGAGAAGGCACGAAATGCGGACAGTTAGTTAGGCTAGATATTTTCTATTTTTAAGGGGATAGCGAGCTATTTTTAGAACACTTGGCTAATTTTTGGCTACACACACTCGTACAACTGCACTCACCAGCTCTCGGCAAAACACTTAGCATTTTTCATACATTTTTACACGATACACTATAGTGATCCTAGTACTTAGCTCGCTATCATCCGAAGTTGTAACACATTAATTGTTTAATTTGAGTTGGTGATCGGTAGTTTCCATCACCCGAGGTTTTTTATGCCGGAGATCATTCATTGATCAAGGGCTTTTTCCTCGTATAAATCTTTGTGTCACTTGTGCAATCCATTTCTGAGTGATCCTCATTGTTGTTCATCAATTCAAGCATCATACCTCACAACAGAAAGTTTGGTTACATTATCTTAGCCTGATTTTTGACCAAAACACTTGCTGTCACACCCCGACCATGTAAAACATCAAATCGTGGCGGAAACGTCGGGGAGTGTTGTAACAGAATTATTGTTCCACGACCAAGGTAATTAAAATAATATTTTATTCATCACCCAAGGGTGGAATACATTGTTCAAAACAAGAACCAACATGATGCATTGTCTTAAAACTACTGAAATAAAGAGTACATAATGTCATTAAACTAAGTCTAGCTCTGTTTTATGTCACTAAGGCCCAAGTCCACCCTAGCGTGTCACGATCATCATCCTATGCATTAGCTCCTGAAACACATGTGAAAATAGGTACGTCAGCATAAAAATGCCTGTGAGTAACATAGGTTTTATGAAAATAGGATTCATGACTTAGGTTTAAGAAAATGTTTAATGAAAACTTGTCATGAATCTAGTTTAAGTGTTTGCTTATAAAATGTTTGAAAAGCGATAACAAATCAGTTAATATGTATGTATAAAAGAATGTTGTATGGTTAAAAGAATAACCAAGTAAAAATAAGTTGTATGAAATAAACTGTTTTGTAAAACAAAGTCTTGTGAAAAAGATATTATTTGTGTAAAATGTATAAGTCCAAAATTGAATGATTTAAATAACAGTATGTCATGTAATACATTACAAGCACTTATATATAGGAAGTACCAGCGGCGTATCCACCATGCTTGTAGCATACTACACACATATCGTTACTTAAGTCACTTAAACAAACCACCAAAGCATATAGTTCATGTTCAAACCAATCATCAAATGTTCTTGTCTAAACCATTGTCAATGTTTAAAACCCAAAATGTAGTCATGTAGTTAAGTGTAAACAAAAGTTATGTATGGTAAGTAACAAAATTAGAATACTTGACCATAAGTAAAAAGGAACAAAACAAAGTATTTTGAATAAATCAAAAAGTTATGTTTTGCCAAGTAAAAGCTTGTTTTATCGATACAAACATTTATGTGGTAAGTTAACGCATTACATTCAAGCCTTGAGACAGCAGGATAACCTTAGAGTAAAGGTTATCAAAGTAAAATGTTCACGGATTCAGTCATTCCTTTCACCCAAACAAACCTAGGGTGTCAGGAACGGGATTTGTCAAGTCCTATGGTACCATTACTTACTACCGAGCGGCGTAGCTAATGTTAATGAATGTAGTAAAAGAACCGTTTATGCATACCAAATGTAAACAAGTTATGTGAAAACAATGTACTAAGTATGCTAAGTAAACATACAAAGCAGAAAAGTCATGTAAAACAATGTGCTAATATGCCATGTAAACATATATAGCAAAACAATGTAATGTAAATCAATGTGCTAGCATGCTAAGTTAACATACATAGCAAAACAATGTAATGAAATCATGTACTATAAGTGTACTAAAGAACATAGCAAGCATATGATGTGAAAACAAGAAAGCACGAAAGTAACAAGTAGGCACATGTGTTTCACCCCAAAATGTTTGGAAAACAGTAAAAGAGGGGTACTATGTACTCACTTGTGATTGCTTAGAAGTCGTAGGATAACCACCAAGCAATGCTAGAAGATCACGGAATCAAACGGCACCTATATAGGTATCTACATTAATAAACGGACCTATCGGAGGATCGGGTAGCACGAGGGTTCGTAAACCAAATAAGTAGGGGAACTTATGTAACATGGTTTAACAAAGCCTACGTACTAAAACGAAACCTATCCTAAGTGCTTTTGACCCGTTACGACCCGTTTAGGTAGCTTATGCTACTTTAACGCGTCGCTCGCGTAAAACGCGTTCGGAATGCTTAACTAGTCCTATGACAAGCAAGTTATGCCTTAACATGCTTAATATTGTTGCTAAATCAGTTTAGATGTCAAAATTTATGTTACATAGGCTTAAAATGAATTTTGGCGCAAAGAGGGTATTTTGGTAATTTACCTAAGGCATAAGAACTACTTATCATACAACTACTTAAACGTCGTGACCATAAGGTATAACCTCGGAAGGTTATTCCCTACACAACTATGGTCACCTAAAAATGTTTGGTTGGATCCTAAAGATCGACCAAATGGGCCGGGTTCGTAAGCATAAGCGATTGATTAGATCGCTTACCTTTACGACCCTAAACAAGCAGAAATCTAAAAGCGACGAGCTAAACATGCTAGAACATGTTTAGTAAAGTTAGAAAACAGGTTTGGTATTAAAACAAACGATTTTAGTACCCTAGAGTAGTTTGGTTACAAAATACGTGAGAAAACGCATTTTGGCCGAAACTACGACTCGTCACTGAGCCTAGATAACGTGGTAATCAGTAGGTATAGTCGCTAGGGACTATAACCATCGTGATTACGCTCACGTTATGAAGTTCAAACGAACTTCGCATTGACCATAAACTGGTCAATGCAGAAAGTCAAACGCAGTTTGATTTTAACGCTAAAACGAATGAAAAACGCGAAAGAATACTTACAGAAGGTCCCCGCAAGATTGATTTCCGAGTATTTCTCAGGTATGAAGTGTTTATAACTCCAACTTAGAGAAAATCTCAGAATCAAGTGGGTTTGAATGAAGTTGGGGTTGGGTATTTATAGGTGAAGCACAACCGTTAGGATCGTTTCTTGGAAAACGAGCTTCGATCTGAGCCTTACACCTCGTACCCACTGATTTACAAAACCATTGGCACCCAAAACCAGCCCATAGTTTAGGAGAAACCATGTGCATAAGTGTGTAACAGCTGGAAATGGCTGGAAAGCATTTCTGCTGATCTGGGAGGGGCTTACGGACTGTAAGCAACCCCATACGGTCCGTAAGGGACCTGCAGACCAGCTATGTTTTCATTTTGACAGTTTTGGCCCCTGTGCGCGCATGGTCGAGTTTTGGCACTTCAAACACCCGTCAAACCCATTTTAAGGCTCTAAAATGAAGTTAAAGTATAGGGAACTTGAAACATGCTCAAAAATATGCCGGATGTCGGTTCGTTTGGCCGTACGATTGCGTTGTTCGGTTAATTACGACGGAAGTCGTAACGGACGCAAAAACGGTCCAAATTGCGCGACGAATGGATTTTTAACAAGCCAATCATTAAAACTAAATATTTTAATGCTTACATAAATTTTTGGATGTCCGGAAGTATTCAGAATGTAAGTTATGCGCGAAAATGCAAACTTATGCACTTTTTGACGCTTTTAGTCCCTGAATGAGCATAAAGTTTATTTTAGCACACCGAACCCCTCAAAGCCTATTTCTAAGCTATGTAAAGGATATTTAAGGTGTGTTTAACTTATGATCATGTTTCGGAATGTTCGTTACAGTTCAAATCGGCATACTTTCGCAGTTTGTCAATTTTAGTCCCTGTAAGCGAATTGACTGGATTTTGCCATACCAAAACCTTCAAAACTTATTTCTAAGTTATGTAAAGGTTATTTAAGGTATGTTAAGCATAAAATGATGTTCCGGAGTATTTTTCGCGTTAAACTGACTACGTTTACGCACCAGTTTGCGTATAATTCTCCAGAAAGCGATATAGAGTTTGAAATCCAATAAAAGTCAAAACATGAAAAACATCAAACATAAACAGACAAACATAGGGATCAAATAACTTTATTTCATTGATAATTGAACTGTTTACAATGATTACAAGCACAGATGTCACAGTCTCCCCTACTTGCGGAAATTTCGTCCCGAAATTTGTTTAGAGGACACTCGTGAGAAAAGATGTGGATACTTCGCCTTCATTTGATCTTCACGTTCCCAAGTAAACTCAGGTCCACGTTTAGATTCCCAGCGAACTTTAACCAACGGAATGCGCTTGCGTTTAAGCCATTTGACTTCACGATCCATAATTTCCACAGGTTTCTCAACAAAATGTAGTGTTTTATCAACACGGATTTCGTCAAGTGGTATGTGGAGGTTCTCATCAGCTAAACACTTTTTGAGATTGGATACGTGGAAAGTAGGATGAACATTTCCAAGTTCAGGAGGTAATGCAAGTCTGTAGGCTACCTTACCGATTCTTTCGACGATCTTGAATGGTCCAACGTATCTAGGTGCAAGTTTTCCTTTCTTTCCAAATCTGATCACACCTTTCCAAGGTGAGACCTTAAGTAATACACGATCACCGACTTGGAATTCTAAGGGCTTGCGTCGTTGGTCCGCGTAACTCTTTTGACGGCTTCGAGCTGCCTGTAAGTTATCACGAACTTTCTTAACCTTGTCAGTTGTCTTTAGAATGAGGTCAGGCCCAGTAAGCTGAGCCTCACCTATTTCATTCCAGCAGACCGGTGAACGACATTTTCGACCATAGAGAGCCTCGAAAGGAGCCATGTTGATACTAGAGTGATAACTATTGTTGTAGGAGAATTCAATCAATGGAAGATGTGAATCCCAACTACCACCAAAATCGATCATACAAGCTCTAAGCATATCCTCCAAAGTCTGGATTGTTCTTTCAGTTTGGCCATCTGTTTGTGGATGATAAGCTGTGCTCAGATTGAGTTGGGTCCCCATAGCAGATTGCATGGTTCTCCAAAATCGAGAAGAGAAGCGAGCATCTCTATCAGAAATAATGTTCAAAGGAACACCATGTCGAGATACAATTTCATCCACATAGATTTTAGCCAGATCTTCAGCAGATAGATTCTCACGGATCGGCAGGAAATGCGCTGACTTTGTAAGACGATCAACAACTACCCAAATGGCATCGTGACCTTTCTTAGTGCGCGGAAGTTTGGTAATGAGATCCATGGCAATGTTTTCCCATTTCCAAACTGGGATCTCTGGTTGCTCCAAAAGACCATAAGGATGTTGGTGTTCAGCCTTGACCTTGAGACAAGTAAGGCACTTTGAAACGTACAAGGCAATGTCTTTCTTCATACCAGGCCACCAATACTGAGTACGAAGATCCTTATACATTTTATCTGAGCCAGGATGAATAGAGTAACGAGACTTATGGGCCTCATCCATAAGCAGAGTGCGAAGATCATCTTGGCTTGGGACCCACAAACGGTCCATCAAATAATACGATCCATCTTCCTTCAGCACAAGATCAGGCTTAATGTGATAGGGTAATTCCTTACCCATCAAGTCTTGTGAAACACAAGCCTGTTGAGCCTGAGTAATGCGTGCTTGGATATCAGATCGTGCTTGAATAGCAGATTGAACACGAACACAATGAAGCATAGTGCGTTCCTTACGACTCAATGCGTCAGCCACAACATTCGCTTTACCAGGATGGTAGCGAATTTCGCAATCATAGTCGTTTAGGAGTTCGACCCAACGTCTTTGCCTCATGTTGAGTTCTTTCTGGTTGAAGATATACTGGAGACTTTTGTGGTCAGTGAAAACCACGCATTTTGTGCCGTACAAATAGTGTCTCCAGATTTTGAGAGCGAAGACAACTGCACCCAACTCAAGATCATGAGTGGTGTAGTTTCTCTCATGTACCTTCAATTGCCTTGATGCGTAGGCTATGACTTTGTTCCTTTGCATCAGAACACAGCCAAGACCCAATTTCGATGCATCACAGTAAACAACAAAATCATCATTGCCCTCAGGCAAAGTCAGAATAGGTGCATCACAAAGCTTCTGCTTCAAGGTCTGAAATGCTTCTTCTTGCTTAAAACCCCATTCAAAGGGTTTATTCTTCTGAGTTAGAGCAGTTAGAGGAACTGCAATCTTTGAGAAGTTCTCGATGAAGCGGCGGTAATAACCCGCAAGACCAAGAAAAGAACGAACCTCAGTAGGAGTAGTAGGCGTATCCCAATCCTTAATCGCACTGATCTTGGAGGGATCTACATGAATACCTTGTTCGTTGACAATATGCCCCAAAAATTGAACTTCCTTAAGCCAAAATTCACACTTGGAGAACTTGGCAAAAAGTTGCTCTTTCTTTAGGAGTTCCAGAGTAAGACGAAGATGGCGCTCGTGATCAGCTCGCGTCTTAGAGTAAATCAAGATGTCATCAATGAAAACGATGATGAACTTATCCAAATAAGGCTTGCAGACCCTATTCATTAAGTCCATGAAAACAGCAGGAGCATTGGTCAAACCGAATGGCATGACTGTGAACTCATAATGCCCATATCGAGTGCGGAATGCTGTTTTGGGAATATCCTCTTCATGCACACGAAGTTGATGATACCCAGAACGAAGGTCAATCTTCGAAAAGCAAGTAGCACCCTGTAACTGGTCAAAGAGATCATCAATGCAAGGTAGGGGATATCGATTTTTGATGGTAAGCTTATTCAGCTCACGATAATCGATACACATTCTGAAGGATCCATCCTTCTTCTTGACAAAAAGAACGGGAGCACCCCAAGGAGAAAAGCTAGGACGGATAAAACCTTTGTCAGAAAGCTCCTGAAGCTGCTTAGATAACTCTTGCATCTCAGACGGTGCAAGACGATATGCAGCTCTGGCGATAGGATTTGCACCAGGTACGAGATCGATACGGAACTCGACTTGGCGTGCTGGAGGTAGACCAGGCAACTCTTCAGGAAACAACTCCGGATAACCCCGAACAACAGGGATATCTTGCATAGACTTACCTTGGTCTTTATCTGCTGTAACATGTGCCAAGAAGGCCACATAGTTCTTTCGCAGATACTTCCGAGCTTGAAAACAAGACATAAGCTTGAGGCTACTAGCAGGTTTCTCACCACGAACCTGTAGTATCTCACCTGACGAAAGCGGCACACGAACGATCTTCTCAAAACACACTACCTCTGCGTGATGCTTGGCTAACCAATCCATACCAACAATAATGTCGAAGCTTCCAAGTTGCATAGGCGTGAGGTCAATAGGAAAAAGATGGTCGTTAAGGTTCAACTGGCAGTTGCGAAGAACAGAATCAAGAACAATGGGTTCACCACTCGCAACTTCAACAGTCAAAGGCTTACCTAGTTTCGTTCTAGACACGCGAAGCAAGGGCTCGAAAGATAACGACACAAAACTCTTATCGGCCCCTGAATCAAAAAGAACAGACGCAGGTTGATTATTGACAAAGAACGTACTGTTCACCACCTCGTCGTCTGCTTGCGCCTCAACAGCATTCATGTTAAAAGTTCGTCCACGAGCCTGAGCTTGAACCGGGTTCACATTCACCAATCTTGGACACTGATTACGGTAGTGGGTCAGATCCCCACAGTTGTAACAGGAACCTGGTGGGAAGTGAGGTCGTGCTGCTTGACGTTGTTGCTGAGCAACCTGTTGAGCCGGGTTCTGAGCTGCCTGATTCAGATTTGCGGGAATACGGCAGGTGGCAGCAAGATGACCAGGCCTTCCGCAGTTGGTACATTGACGGCACTGGTGGTGTGGTTGATGATGTCCGTTACACTTGTTGCACAAAGGTGCATTGCCAAAGTATGGCTTCTTGGTAAGAGGTTGCGCAGGCTGATTTTGAGCAGCTTGAGCCTGAGTAGTAACGGCATAGCTCTGGGAAGCCTTCCGCTTCCTTGAACCCTTCGAAGAACCCGCATCACTCCCCTTCTTGCTTTTACCTTTCTTGCTATCCTTCTTGTCAGACTCCTGCTTCTTACCCTTCTTGTCACCCTTTCTATGCAACTTACCCTTTCGTATCTGCGACTCAGTCAGCGTTGCAGATAGTTCGATTGCCTGACGAACAGTGGTAGGTTTACTACCGGTAACTATGTCTTGCACAGAGTCAGGTAGACCATCGATGTATCTCTCGATAGCCTTATCAAGTGGGGTAACCATTGTTGGGCATAACAAACTCAACTCCTCATACCTATCAGTATACGCCCGGTGCTCACCACTTACTTGTTTCAGATCATCGAACTCCCTTTCCAATGCTCGCAGTTCATGACGAGGACAAAACTCACTCATCATGAGAGTCCTCAACTCAGCCCATGTTTGTGCTAAAGCAACTTCAGCACCACGATCTCTCATGACCCTGTTCCACCATGTCAACGCCCTCTTCTGAAAAACACTAGAAGCAAACTCGACTTTGCGATTATCAGGACACTGAACATGACGGAAAGTATTCTCAATGCTCTCAAACCATTGAAGGAGCCCAGTTGCCCCCTCAGTACCACTGAATTTGAGTGGTTTAGCCGAATTGAAGCTCTTGAAGTTACAAGGAGCGTTCTGATTGATGTTGGCTTGGTTAAACTGAGCAATAAGATTCGGGAATGCAGCAGCCATATGCTGTGCGATAATTTCTGCCAGTTCGGCATTCGGTAGCTGATTTTCACGTCGAGGAGGCATGCTAAAAAGAGGAAAACATGAGAGGAAACGAGTGAGATGATTAGATGAAAAGAACGAGATGAAACAAAATCAACAAAGCAAGGATGGTGGTCATTTGTCCGTATCACAAAGCAAACAAATGACACACAGTGACTAATCAAAGTAAATGGGTCCATAAATAATGCTTAGCGAAGGCATGCTCGCCTATAAGTGAACACTCACCCCAAGAGTTCCCAGGTAAGAGTGACTGGTCCGATTATGTGGATTTGTACGAACACTCTAGCCTTAGACAGAAAACCCAGGGTACAGGCATTCACCCTTCCAGTTCGCACGTGTTCACATTATTTAGAACCCAAAACTTTGACGAGATTTTGAAAACTTGGAAGGCACAAGGCCAAAAGAATCATTAAAACAATTGATAAAATTTCAAAATCAATTTGGAAAATCAAAAGGGTTCAAAACCATATAATAAATCATTTGAAAACAGAGGATTGTTTTTCAAAAATTGTTAGGTCCGGTTTCGCTCCGATTCGATTGCGTAACGACACGTTCAACGTGCGGAATCCGTGAACGTGTGTGACCGAACAGACGAGATCGTACGAATGACGTGATTCTATTGATGATGTAACATATACAAGCTCCGTGAATCACGTTTTGCCACTTTCTCTCTCTAGTTTCTCTCTCTATGCACCTAAGCTCTCCAAGCTCTAATGTGGCAAAAGTTTCTAACTCTAAACCTAAGGCTCCTATTTATAGGCACAAGGTTATAAGAGATTCCCTCTTATTTACAAGTTTGCCACCTTGCCTATTTCTTATAATTACAATATAAAGCCTATTTTACTTCTATTTCAGCTACGGTTCTGATTGACGCAGGCGATAGACATCACTGCACTAACAGTCTCCCCCTTGGATATTGCCGCAGTCAATCTGTATTCAAACTCGTAGCGACTTGTTTTTCTCTCTCTCTCTCTGAGTCTTCTTGAAGGTTTGACGGTATCAGCAACCATAGACTCCCTCTTTCTCGAACAAAATCCCCGTGGATCTGTTTTTGAGCTTCCGTTGCTCCCCCTCTCGCTTAGACTCTTTTTCTTCAGGCTCCCCCTTTCGTCAAGCTTCCGTGCTTTTGAGATCGACACCTGCTTTCCGATTACAAGCTCTTCCAGGAACGATACCTGGCTCTTTGAATCCACGCTTTCGTTTGCGTTGAGCTCGTCTTCAGACTCCCCCTTAGACTCAGCTGTCAGGATCGTAGTCTGGCTTTTGACGTTTCACAAGTTCAGAATCAATTCCTGGCTTTGTTCTACATCTGCTCAGGACTTGAAACCTGGTTAACCTGCATATCCTCTACCTCACTATAAGTTTCACAAATTTATAACAATTAATTCCCGTAAACTTACTGGTAGAGATCATTTACAACAAACACATTAGTTACATCAAGTTCAAATAAATGACCTTGATTAACCAATATACACAATCTTTTAAAATATTTGTATATGACATTCAAAGTTTTCAACATATTCTCCCAAACCTGTTCATCATGATTAGCACTCAAATTTTGAATATCAGTTCTTCAAAATCAGCTGTCGAAAATCTTTTTGAGTTTTCAAACTTTATGCTAAAACACTCCGAAAATATTTTTGGATTTTTGTATTTGAAAGAAATACAGTAAACAAATATATACAAATAATATTTTTGTGAGTTTGTGTAAAAGGATCATATCAGTTCTTGAGACAAATCACTAGCACCGTTAAGCTTTAATCATTTTAAGTTCTAAACGATTCACATCGATTGACGATATAGTTGTCCTCTTAAATTTTCACACAATTTTCAATCTATTCAGGATACGATTTAGATGTTTTAGGAACTTAGCTCAATTCATGTGTCCCACCTCTTGAATATACTCCCGTATCCAGAATCTCAATATTCAGTCTTACAGGCAAGAATACTACAATGATGTCTGTACATAAATTAGGGGTTAAATGCGAGAACTGAGGGATCTCAGGTCAGAACTTCCGTTCAGCAGAGAGATATCAGCTTCGACTTAGCAGTGTGTCCCCTTTAGAGGATCTTTTCAGCTACAACAGATGATTATCAATTTTATTGTCTAATCAACTGAGGGCTAGAATGCTATGTTTCAAGCATTATGGTGAAAGTATTAGCCAAGGACTAGGTCAGAACTACCGTTCAGCAGAAGTCCCGGAATAATACCCCAGACATCATAGAGTATAAACACCTAGTATATCAGAATACGAGACCTTTCAAACGAGATTTCAGGGGTTACCTATATATCCAAGTAGTGTTCCCCACAAATTTCACAAGTTTGAAATTTTAAGTTTATATCCCGAATAAATCTACTAAATGTACGAAAACCTATCGTCACATCATCAGTGAGACCGTTTATCACATTTAACAATACATTTCTTTAGCGTGCTGTGATAGTCCACTGATGTACTATCATTTCCTCTTTTATCAACAAAACTCTTTTGCTTTTTCAATGTTTTTGGAATTTTCAAATTTTCTAATTTTTTTAAAATTTTTCTCCCCCTAAAATCAAAATATGTTTCAATTTTGATTTTCAAGGAAAATTTGAAAACTGTACAAATAAAATGACAAACTGATATCGAATCACTTCAATTCGCCATTCATTTGGCATAAACAATCAGAACTCCCCCTCACAACAAACTATTTTCCCATTGTGATTTCAAAACACTTAAGTTTGTTTTAATCAAAATGGTTTTTCCGGAAAATTAGTTTTGTGTGACATTTCATAAACTCGGGGTTTCATCACATTGTTTTTCATATTATCACTTGTAGGAAAGATGAATCAAGTACAACTTAATGTCCCTGATTTATCTTTTGAAAGACGAAAAATCACCAGAGTGAAATTTCTCAAGAAATGTGCCGATTCATGTTCCACGCTTACCAACCTGGGAACTCCGGCAAGTCAGGGTTTTTCATTTAAACAGATTCACCCAAGCCTGACCAGTCTTGGGTGATTTTGACAATTTTACCTCAAAACTTGGCTCTTCTGGTTTTAACGAACCAGAATCATTGCCTGAATGTGGCTTGTCCGACTTTGATCTGTCAGATTCATCGCCACTAAATGTTACCTTCTTCTTTATCTCCTCTTTTGTCCTCAGATTTGCATCTGACGAACTCTGCTTGCTTGACTTTGCAGTCGAGTAAAGCGATTCATCAGTACTCTTATTCTTACCAACAGATGAACCCGGGGACAAAATCTTCTCGAGATACTCTCTCGCCTTCTTCCTCTTCTTACGCAGTCTGTCTTTCTGCCCCTGAGAAAGTTTTACTTTTGTTTCCTGAACTTTAGGTTGTTGAACCTTCTGTTCTTTGGGCTTGACTTTGACTGGTTTCTTTGCCTTACTCTGAGATTCATCCCTCGATCTTCCCATTGATCTCCTTGGGCAATCTCTGGCAATGTGTCCTCGAATTTGACAGTTAAAGCATCTTCGCGTTTCATAACTCCAATTCTGGCAGTTAACAGCAATGTGACCTCTAACTCCACAAGAGTAACACACTCTGTTATCATACCATATATCACCTTGACTCCAAACGCTCAGATCATAACACTGTCTGGCATTGTGGTAATCTGCACTCCTTCTCAATGTTGGATTTGGCTTTGACGCACTGTGGTCAAACCTGCACCACTTATTACCATCATTTTGTGAGTTTTCATTTTTAACTTTTTGTGATTTTTGAAAATGATTGGATGATTGATCTGATGAGCTTTTATTTTCCTTTTTAGGATTTCTCAAATTTTTATCTTTTTGTTTCTGTTCCACATTCTTCTTTACAGGTTTTTGCGTTGAGCATTCACCTTTCTCAGTAGAATGTAAAACAGTATTTTTAAACATTTCATTTAATTTCAAAAATGTTTTTCTTTTTTCTTCCTTTTCTTTTTCATCATCAGATTTATCATCACAATCTTCAATTTTGACTTTGTCAAAATTTGTGACCTTGTCACTTATTGGAACAGAATTGATCGGTTTTGGACAGGGAAAATTCAACCTGTCTGATGAAGTCACAAAACCTTTCAATTTCATTTCAAGCTCATCAATCTTGATCCTTGAATTTTCAGCTTCATTTTCAAGCTGAGATATTCTTTCAAGATGAGACTTGATTGATTTTTCATTTTCAATTTTAAGATTTTCAAGAACAGATTTTTCATTTTTCAAGACTTTTAACTGTTCTTGAAATCTTGTTTCATTCTCTTTTAGATTTTTGTTTTCCAGTTTAATCCAGAAATCTTCAGATTCTGAAGATTTTCTTTTGCTTTCAAAATCTTTTTCAAACTCAGCAATTTTCTTTTGAGCATCTACAGCTTCATGCTCAAGTCGAATAATTTTAGCAAGATGAGAGTTTATTTCGCTTTGTTTTTCCAAATTATTCTTGCCAAAAATATCTCTCTCATCTTGTAAAATCTTCATTTGACTTTTGAAATCATTTTCCAATTTTTTAAAGTTGTTGTTTTCCAATAACAAACTCTCAATACTTTTTAAGAGTTTGTCATTATCAGATCTCAATTTTTCACAACTTGAACGTAAGCCCTGAATTTGTTCGTCATCAGCTTTCTTCTCGTTTTTCAGAGTATTGTTTTCCAATGTCAAACTCTCCACATCCTTCAAGAGTTTCACACTGTCGGCTTCTGATTTTTCGCATTTCGAGCATACAACTTCACATCTTGAAGTTTCATCCTCCTTAGATTCTTCAATCTTTGTTATTCCTTCTCTAACCCTGTTGATTAATTCAATAAACTCATCCAAATTTATTTTTTCTGAGTTTCTTTCTATTTCATCTAATAACTCTTTCTTTTTCTTTTTCTCTTCTTCATCTCCCCACCATTTCTTCTGCCAATAATCATCCTCTTCTTTGTATTCTTGGATAATGGCTTCAATGTCTATCTTCTTGTGGTCGACAGCAATGTTACCATATTCATCCAAATAACACTCTCTATCTGGATCCCATCGGTTTGCACGTGTTGCTTCCTCATAAACACCTGAGAGTCGGATGATCTTTGCTTCAGCAACCATTTTTCGATATTCGTACTTTTGTTGTTCTGTACGATTATCTTTCCACGGAATAGGTTCATTTTTCGCCATGAACTTATATTTGTGAATTACCTTATAAATTCCCTCGTGTTACCTGCAAATCAACAACCAAACAATCAGTTTGAAAATATAAAACTCTCAAAATGATCAACCAACAAAGAATATACTTGTGAAAAGGCCTTTGTAATAAAAATGGATAGTGATCAAAAATGTGATTGGGTATTATGGGCGGTGGATCTTAAAGATTTCTGATAGGGCCAATTCTATGTAGTGGGGGCGGTGGGTAAAAAATGGATTGGTCACAAATAGTTAGTGGGGCGGTGGACTAGAAACAATTTATGTAAATCGCCGACACTTTGTTTTCTAAACTCTTATTTATTTGACCAAAGTGGACAGTGGGACGATGGGATTAAAAGAATGTGATTTGATATTAATTTGTTAGTGGGGCGGTGGACTTGAATGTTCACGTGGAAGACAACTGCAACACTGATCAGAAGTTGCAGTGTTGACTGTGATGTGTTGTGTTGTTATTTGCTAATAGATCGGTTAGAGTATATATGTTCTGTTCGATTGGTTGACTAAGGAGGTGAGTCCTAGTCGTTCGGCTAGGTCAACAAGTCAATGATGAATGTCAGATGACTTGCTGTTCGAGTGAATAACTTTCTAGCCGTTCGAGTAGCTGTTCGATGAAACGACTTTCTAGCCGATCGAACAGCTGTTCGATTGAATGAAATTCTAGCCGAATGATTAAAACAACTACACGCTGATCGATCAGCCTAACCGATCGAACAGCTGTTCGATCGGGTGGTCCAACCGATCGGTTAGCCTAACCGATCGAGTGGCCTAGCCGATCGAGTGGGGTGGTCGAACGAGTGGCCTAGCCGATCGAGTGACTCCCTCGATCCAAGCTCCTATCCTTTCAAAAGAACTTTTCTGTTCGATCGAACAGGATTTTGCTGCTGTTCGATCAAAGATTTTGCTAGCCGATTCAAACGCTGCTATTCGTTCGGTTTGGCCAACCGATCCAAGTATTGCTGTTCGGTAGGTTTTAAAGCAAACTGACAACCTTTATGCACTTACAAGATTTATTGCCGACACCTAATTAAATTCTAAATTCTTATTTGACCAAAGTATTTAGTGGGGCGGTGTATATTAACAAACCATAAAGTGGGGCGGCACCGTTTTGATATAAAAAGATGTATTTGACTTTTATTCAACCCCAAATAGTGTGCTTTTAACAGAGATAGATTCGTTATGACATCAGATCACATGCCCCTAAGATATTATAATTAATGAAAACTGATAATGAATGATGTGCTGTGAAACAATTAGCTTGTTCGATTGAGATGTGTTGACACGTATTACTGACACCTTTCAAATTATCACAATTTCATTTGACCGTTCCATTCATCACATGCATTTCTGAAAATTTTCACTGAATTATGTTGTTCGATTGAGTAAATCTGACGGTGTCACGCTGTTCGATTCAAGTTGTGAGTGATGCTAATCGTGCAGGTTACACGTGCTATTCGATCGAACAGGGTCAAAGTCAACAATGTCAGATGATGTTGCTGTTCGATTGGTTATATGAAACGGTGAATGGATTCCTATTCGATCGAGGCAGCTAACCGATCGACTAGGTCAATAAGTCAACTTTTTTTTTTTTTTTTTAATGAATGTTATGCTTTGGATCGAGTAGCCTAGCCGATCGGTTAGGCTAACCGATCGGTTGGCATTCAACATGAACAAATGCAGCAACAGTCATCATATCCCAATTTTTTCGAACAGAAAATCCAAGATTTCTCTCAAATGGCTTCGAATTAAGATCTGAAAATTTGTAGGCTTGTAGATCAATCACTTTCGCACAACATATCCGAAAATCAGCAATTTTCGACCGTGAAAACCTGTTCAAATTGTCAAAATTCAGTTAATAACGTGAAGAACAAGCAAAAATGAAGAAAATTGACAAATCTGAATGAAATTCGAATCTGTTTCTGATGAAATCCAGTACGAATCTGTGCGTTTGATCTTCGCAACCGAGCACCTGCTCTGATACCACTTGTTAGGTCCGGTTTCGCTCCGATTCGATTGCGTAACGACACGTTCAACGTGCGGAATCCGTGAACGTGTGTGACCGAACAGACGAGATCGTACGAATGACGTGATTCTATTGATGATGTAACATATACAAGCTCCGTGAATCACGTTTTGCCACTTTCTCTCTCTAGTTTCTCTCTCTATGCACCTAAGCTCTCCAAGCTCTAATGTGGCAAAAGTTTCTAACTCTAAACCTAAGGCTCCTATTTATAGGCACAAGGTTATAAGAGATTCCCTCTTATTTACAAGTTTGCCACCTTGCCTATTTCTTATAATTACAATATAAAGCCTATTTTACTTCTATTTCAGCTACGGTTCTGATTGACGCAGGCGATAGACATCACTGCACTAACAAAAATCGTTTTAGAAAACTGGGTTCTTGTTTTGGTGATCACCTAAGGATAGGTGAAGTGCATGTTTTAAGATCTAAACACAAGACAACTTGTGTTGGGGTCCTAGAAAGGTTATAGTCTAGGTCAAAGCATTACTAATAACCTAATTCCCTATAACCATTGGCTCTGATACCAACTCTTCTATCACACCCCGACCACGTAAAACATCAAATCGTGGCGGAAACGTCGGGGAGTGTTGTAACAGAATTATTGTTCCACGACCAAGGTAATTAAAATAATATTTTATTCATCACCCAAGGGTGGAATACATTGTTCAAAACAAGAACCAACATGATGCATTGTCTTAAAACTACTGAAATAAAGAGTACATAATGTCATTAAACTAAGTCTAGCTCTGTTTTATGTCACTAAGGCCCAAGTCCACCCTAGCGTGTCACGATCATCATCCTATGCATTAGCTCCTGAAACACATGTGAAAATAGGTACGTCAGCATAAAAATGCCTGTGAGTAACATAGGTTTTATGAAAATAGGATTCATGACTTAGGTTTAAGAAAATGTTTAATGAAAACTTGTCATGAATCTAGTTTAAGTGTTTGCTTATAAAATGTTTGAAAAGCGATAACAAATCAGTTAATATGTGTGACAACTCGAAATCTAGAACCTTCGTTGTGTCTTGATGTAACATACTTGTACGTTATGTGACTAGTTAACTGATTAAACGTAATGATAAACGTGACCCTTTTTATGTGATATGTGCTTGTTATGTGTGCATTGTATGTATAAAATGCGAGCCGAGAACCCGACCGAGAACAAAGGACCCGACTCGAGACCATGAGGTCTCGAGTGTATAGTAACCGGCTTGGGCCTTTGGGCCGTAAACCCCTTCTATCGATTTCTAAGCCCACTAGGGTGCACCAAGAGGACTATATAAATCACACTCATGGCAAACCTTGCAATCTTCTTGAAACAACACACACAACACACCCACACTCTCACACTTTCCCTCTCTAAAGACCCTTGAACCAAACACCACCCCTATCTCTCTCTCGGATTCTAATCGGAACCAACAAGAGCCGGAACTATCGGACATTCCATCCATCTTCTCGGTACCCCTTTCATAACCGGTTAGTGACTCACATTGTATTTCGGTTTGTTGTTGATGTGTAATGAGGTTGAATGATAATATGTGTTGGCTTGATGATTGTTTATCTATGATAGAGGTTTGCTAGATAGAAAATAGTTGTTTGTTGTCAAATGATGATATGATGAGATGGATATTCAAGAAATCGGTTCATAAGTGTTTTCGGTTTTCTTTTTCTTCTTGGGTCCATGTTAAGTTGAGGTATTGTTATGATTAGATGTGTAGTATGCTTGAATAAGAATGGTGTTATCGGTTTACTTGGGTTGAATCCGAGGGGTTGGGTGTTCATACTAAATGAATTGACTAATGAATGTGCTAGTCATAATAGGATGCATATTAGTGAGTTATAGTTCATAATTTTGCTTAAACAAGGGTTGAATGTGTTATGAATATGTTTTGAATGTTTGAAGAACATGAATAACTACTTGAATATGCTTTGAATGTGTGTTGAATATTTGAAATCTGCATTGTTTGATCCATTTTGAGTAAATATTAGACAAAGAAACATGTTTAAGTGGATAGTACACAAATAGGGTGCATGCAATCGGAATGTTATTGGATAGTACAACTGTGCAGAAATCAGCAGATGTTGGGGAGTCGAAACCCTGGTTGCGACTCGAAATCTCCACATTGCGACACCAGTTGCGAGTCGAGAACACCTGGTTACGACTCGCAACCATAACATGACAGGCCGAGATCATGGTTTCGAACCCGGTTACGACTCGAGACCAAAACAGCACAAGCCGAAACCGTGGTTGCGACACAGGTTGCGACTCGCAACCACCAACGGGCAACATAAACAACATGACCCGCAACCATGTTTGCGAGTCCGGTTGCGACTCGAAACCGCACTAATGGGCTTGCTTAGTTATGGGCCTAGGATAGTGGGCCGGACATAAGGACTTCTGTATTACTGTTGACGTGTTGTTTTGGGCCTGTTACTACGAGCCCAAATTGTTTGGGCCTCACACTTGGACTTTGGGTTTGTATTTGACTGTTACCTGTGAACTGTTTATGTTAAACGTGTTGAACATACGTGCACTGCTTGGCTTGAATCTGATACGAATAATGTATGTGATAGGACCTAATTGACTACCTGCAATTCGATTAACTTTTCTGTGTTACTACCGAGCAAACCAAGGTGAGTTCACACCCTCTACAAAGCATGGGATTCCCTGGGTTGGGAACGGGGTTAAGGAACGTGGATTCCTCGTCCTCCTTGGGTAGGACGTCAGTGGTTCAGGAATGTGATTCCTCGTCCGGATGGACGGATAACACGTACTAGACTAAAACTCTATCACGAAGTCCCTCCTTTTTGTATCGACTTAATCGCCGGGCCAATGGCGAGCGGGTCATTAGTTAGATAGCGCTATTTAGGTCTGACAAACCTCACACCGTGCCGCAGAGGACGGGCGTGAACTAATGGATCTGGGGCACGTCAATGATGATAGACATTGATGATTTTCAGGGCACATAAACATGACTACAGTCAGCAGTCGATATGGTAACGAGTCTAGTGAACGCATGGGGTAGCCCCCACGGCCGAAATGCCTGATAACTAACATGGGGTAGCCCCACGGCTGGAATGCCGGAGTAACTGGGAATGAACATGTCACGTTTTTAAACTATGGGGTAACCCCCACGGCAGGATGCCAGTTAAAGGAAACTGTTTTCGAAACAACTAAAACGAACACCCAACTGTGAACTCACTCAACTAGTTGTTGACTCGTTACTACATGCTTTGCAGGACCATAGGTACACAGCTGGAGCTTGCATGGAGGAGGGTCGTTGGGGGACACGGACTGCTGCGTGTCACATTTGAAAACATTTGAACTGATGTTATAACTTTAACTTATGCTTCCGCTTGCAACTTAAACTTGGTTTTGTGAAACACTAATCGTATTGGTTAAACTTTTATGATTATTTAAATGCTTGTTCAGTATGATTGGTGGCTGGATCCTGGTCAGTCACGCCTCCAAGCGGTAGTACTACGCAGGTGGGATTTTGGGGGTGTGACAGATTGGTATCAGAGCCATTGGTTATAGTGAACTAGGTTTTAATAAAGGAGAAACGTTTTTGTTAAAACCAGACTATAACCGGTACAGTGCTCAACGGTCCACAACGACACTTCACTCCTCATGCAAGGCTCGACATTCTAGGTGATATGATATGTGTATATTGCCTACTTGTTAGATACATAGTACATTGCTCATGGCATGCTTGATTAGTATAACTACTGTTGTTTGAACACGTGCGTGCTTACTCTGTCCTACTATCGTACTTTCGCGAACCTCTCTCACACGTATTACTCTTGTTATGAAGAATCATGTCTGGACGCGTTAACATGACACAAGCCCAGTTGACGGCTTTGATCAACGAGCGAGTTGCCGCAGCACTCGCAGCTGCAAACGCAGGAGGTATATCCTGCAGTCCGAATTTTTTCTAGGATCATTTGGGTCCTACTCTCGTGAACCAACCTTTGTGTTAAACTTTGTCTTTCTTTCACCTACCTTAGGTCAATATGCTCAGGCACCGGTGTGCACTTTTAAGACTTTTATGGACTGTCGACCCACTACTTTTAGCGGAACTGAAGGAGCAGTAGGTCTCCTACACTGGTTTGAGAAACTAGAATCTGTGTTCGAAATGTGTGAATGCCCTGAAGCGCGCAGGGTAAAGTATGCTACTGGTACTCTCGAGGGTTTGGCCCTCACGTGGTGGAATGCTCAAGTGCAGATGTTGGGGTTGGTTGCTGCCAACGCCACCCCATGGGAAACTTTCAAGGAAATGGTTAAGGAGGAATACTGCAGTCGTGATGACATTCACAAGCTGGAAGATGAGTTCTACAATCTCAAGATGACGGGGTCAGAGATTGAGGCATACACTAAGAGATCGCATGAGCTTGCCTTGTTGTGTCCTACTATGGTGGACCCTCCCTATAAGCGAATTGAACTCTATCTCAAGGGCTTGGTGCCAGAGATCCAAAGTCATGTGACTTCAGCAAATTTGACTACTATTCAGCAGGTTGTACAGTTGGCACACCGTCTCACTGATCAGGCGGTGGAGCAGAACAAGTTACCCAAGCGCATAGGTGCTGCAACTACTTCTGGTACTTCTAGTGGGGACAAACGGAAATGGGATGGAACTTCAAGCAAGGGTTCAACTTCTGTGCAATCTCAGTCTCAGCAGAGAAAGACGGACGATCACAAGAGCCCCAGTCAGCAATCGTCTGGTGGTCAAAGCCATGGTGGGTACAAGGGGAATCACCCCAAATGCAATCGTTGCAACCTACACCACAGTGGGCCATGCACCAGGGGCAACTGTCATCGGTGCAACAAGCCTGGTCATGTTGCAAAGGATTGCAGGAGCGCATATCCCGCCAATCAGAATCGTCAGCAACCTCAACAGAATCAGCGACAGCAGCAGGGTAACAACAAAGGATGCTTTCAGTGTGGAGCTGAAGGCCACTTCAAGAAAGATTGCCCCCAACTGAACCAGAACAACAACAACAACAATCAGGGGAATGGTAACAATGGGAATCATAACAACAACAATGGTGCCAGGGGACGAGTGTTCGTGATTGGTCAAGGTGAAGCAAGGAATGATCCCAACGTGGTGACGGGTAAGTTCCTTCTCGACGACTTTTATGTTACAGTCTTATTTGATTCGGGTGCCGATACTAGCTATGTGTCACTAGAAGTTAGTAAAATGCTTAAGCGTATTCCAACACCCCTGAGCGACAAGCACACTGTAGAGCTAGCTAATGGCAAGAGTTTAGAGGCCTCACACGTAGTCAAAGGTTGCCAACTTATTCTCGCTAACCAGACCTTCTCTATTGACCTTATTCCTATCGTCTTGGGTAGTTTCGACGTTGTCATTGGGATGGATTGGTTATCCCGACACCGAGCAGAGATTCTTTGCAACGAGAAGATCGTTCATATTCCTGGTTCGGGTAGTGAACCACTCATGATTCGTGGCGACAAGAGAAGTGCTGTTGAGAACATCATCTCTCTTCTTAAGGCCCAGAAGTGCTTACGAAAGGGCCACACTGCGATTTTGGCCCTAGTTACTGATACCACAGAGAAGGAGAAGAAGCTAGAAGATTTTCCAGTAGTACGAGACTATCCTGAGGTATTCCCTGAGGAATTACCTGGTCTTCCGCCCCATCGCCAAGTCGAGTTTCAGATTGAACTAGCTCCTGGAGCTGCGCCTATAGCACGTGCACCTTATCGTTTAGCTCCATCAGAGTTGGAAGAACTCTCCACGCAACTACAAGAACTCCTAGATAAAGGTTTTATTCGTCCTAGCTCATCGCCCTGGGGAGCTCCAGTACTATTTGTGAAGAAGAAGGATGGTACCTTCAGAATGTGCATCGACTATCGAGAACTCAACAAGGTGACTGTGAAGAATCGTTATCCTCTACCGCGCATTGACGACTTGTTCGACCAGTTGCAGGGGTCGAGCTACTATTCAAAGATCGATCTGAGATCGGGATATCACCAGCTGAGAGTTCGAGAAGAGGATGTCTCTAAGACAGCCTTTAGGACTCGATATGGGCACTATGAGTTTTTGGTCATGCCGTTTGGGCTGACAAACGCACCCGCAGTTTTCATGGACTTAATGAACCGAGTTTGCAAGCCGTATCTGGACAAATTCGTTATAGTCTTCATCGACGACATCCTGATCTATTCTAAGAGCAAAGAGGAGCACGAACAGCATCTACGGCTTATTCTAGAACTCCTTCGGAAGGAACAACTTTACGCAAAGTTTTCAAAATGCGACTTCTGGCTTCGTGAAGTCCATTTCCTTGGGCATGTGGTGAACAAGGATGGGATTCACGTTGATCCATCCAAAGTGGACTCTATTAAGAACTGGCCTGCGCCTCGTACACCAAAGGAAATACGCCAATTCTTGGGATTGGCAGGTTACTACAGGAGATTCATTAAGGATTTTTCAAAGATCGCGCAGCCTCTCACCTTGTTAACGCAGAAAGGCGTTGTTTATCATTGGGGAAATGCACAAGAGTTAGCTTTTCAGCACCTAAAGGATAGACTTTGTAGTGCACCTATCCTTTCACTGCCAGAGGGCACAGAAGATTTTGTAGTTTACTGTGATGCATCAATTCAAGGTCTTGGTTGTGTATTGATGCAACGAGATAAAGTCATAGCCTACGCCTCACGACAACTCAAAGTTCACGAGAAGAACTACACAACACATGATTTGGAGCTGGGAGCTGTTGTTTTCGCACTTAAACTATGGCGGCATTACCTGTACGGAACCAAGTGCGCCATCTACACCGACCACAGGAGCCTAGAGCACATATTCAAGCAGAAGGAACTGAATATGCGACAACGACGATGGGTCGAGCTGCTAAATGACTATGAGTGCTCCATCAGGTATCACCCGGGCAAGGCCAATGTTGTGGCTGACGCCCTCAGTCGAAAGGACACTGCGCCTAAGCGCGTAAGAGCTTTGCAACTCACGATTCATTCTAGTCTACCTTCGCAAATACGAGCTGCTCAGATAGAAGCACTGAAACCAGAAAACGTTAGAGCTGAAACCCTACGCGGGTCAAGGCAACGCTTAGAACAGAAAGAAGACGGTGCTTACTACGTAACAGGACGCATTTGGGTCCCACTCTATGGCGACCTACGAGAACTTGTGATGGATGAAGCACACAAATCTCGCTACTCGGTACACCCTGGTTCGGACAAGATGTACCACGACATTAAAACTACGTATTGGTGGCCTAGCATGAAGGCCCACATAGCAACTTACGTCAGCAAGTGTTTGACTTGTGCGCGAGTCAAGACAGAATATCAAAAACCCTCAGGCCTACTACAACAACCAGAAATACCCCAATGGAAATGGGAGCAAATTTCCATGGACTTCGTTACTGGCCTACCTAGATCACAGCGTGGAAACGATACTATCTGGGTGATCGTGGATCGACTAACAAAGTCCGCACACTTCTTGGCAATTAAGGAAACAGATAAATTCTCCACTCTAGCAGAAATATATCTCAAGGAAGTTGTTTCGAGGCACGGGGTGCCCACCTCTATCATCTCTGATCGAGATGCACGTTTTACTTCGGAACTGTGGCAGGCAATGCACAAGTCTTTTGGCTCACGTCTTGATATGAGCACAGCGTATCACCCGCAGACGGACGGGCAGTCCGAGCGCACTATCCAGACATTAGAAGACATGCTTCGTGCTTGTGTAATCGACTTCGGCAACAGCTGGGAAAGGCATCTGCCACTCGTGGAATTCTCGTATAATAACAGCTACCACACCAGCATTAAAGCTGCTCCGTTCGAGGCATTGTACGGACGTAAATGCCGGTCACCCCTCTGTTGGGCAGAGGTGGGGGATAGTCAAATCACTGGTCCAGAACATGTGGTAGACACTACTGAGCGGATTGCTCAAATACGACAACGCATGGCGGCCGCTCGTGACCGTCAGAAGGCCTACGCCGATAAGGGCAGGAAACCACTTGAGCTCCAGGTTGGGGAGCGGGTATTACTCAAAGTTTCACCCTGGAAGGGTGTGGTTCGTTTTGGTAAGCGAGGCAAACTCAACCCACGATACGTTGGACCTTTCGAGATCATTGAGAAAATAGGCAAGGTGGCCTACAGACTGAACCTACCAGCAGAACTCGGTGCAGTTCACAACGTTTTCCATGTGTCGAATCTGAAGAAGTGTCTGTCAGATGAGACCCACGTAGTTCCTCTGAAGGAACTTACGATCGACGAACAGTTGAAATTCGTCGAGGAACCAGTCGAAATCACGGACCGGGATGTTAAGGTCCTCAAAAGCACTAGAATACCTCTCGTTCGAGTTCGTTGGAACTCACGTCGCGGCCCAGAGTTCACCTGGGAGCGCGAAGATCGGATGAAACAAAAGTATCCCCAACTGTTTGAGAACAGTACAACCGCTACTGAGGCTGAAGCTACGGAATTTCGGGACGAAATTCCAGATCAACGGGGGGTGGATGTGACACCCCAGGATAACCGGGAAAACCTTACAACTTGACTAGCTTCCTCAGTGAGTGCCATCAAATTTCGGGACGAAATTTCTTTCAACTTGGGGATGATGTGACAACTCGAAATCTAGAACCTTCGTTGTGTCTTGATGTAACATACTTGTACGTTATGTGACTAGTTAACTGATTAAACGTAATGATAAACGTGACCCTTTTTATGTGATATGTGCTTGTTATGTGTGCATTGTATGTATAAAATGCGAGCCGAGAACCCGACCGAGAACAAAGGACCCGACTCGAGACCATGAGGTCTCGAGTGTATAGTAACCGGCTTGGGCCTTTGGGCCGTAAACCCCTTCTATCGATTTCTAAGCCCACTAGGGTGCACCAAGAGGACTATATAAATCACACTCATGGCAAACCTTGCAATCTTCTTGAAACAACACACACAACACACCCACACTCTCACACTTTCCCTCTCTAAAGACCCTTGAACCAAACACCACCCCTATCTCTCTCTCGGATTCTAATCGGAACCAACAAGAGCCGGAACTATCGGACATTCCATCCATCTTCTCGGTACCCCTTTCATAACCGATTAGTGACTCACATTGTATTTCGGTTTGTTGTTGATGTGTAATGAGGTTGAATGATAATATGTGTTGGCTTGATGATTGTTTATCTATGATAGAGGTTTGCTAGATAGAAAATAGTTGTTTGTTGTCAAATGATGATATGATGAGATGGATATTCAAGAAATCGGTTCATAAGTGTTTTCGGTTTTCTTTTTCTTCTTGGGTCCATGTTAAGTTGAGGTATTGTTATGATTAGATGTGTAGTATGCTTGAATAAGAATGGTGTTATCGGTTTACTTGGGTTGAATCCGAGGGGTTGGGTGTTCATACTAAATGAATTGACTAATGAATGTGCTAGTCATAATAGGATGCATATTAGTGAGTTATAGTTCATAATTTTGCTTAAACAAGGGTTGAATGTGTTATGAATATGTTTTGAATGTTTGAAGAACATGAATAACTACTTGAATATGCTTTGAATGTGTGTTGAATATTTGAAATCTGCATTGTTTGATCCATTTTGAGTAAATATTAGACAAAGAAACATGTTTAAGTGGATAGTACACAAATAGGGTGCATGCAATCGGAATGTTATTGGATAGTACAACTGTGCAGAAATCAGCAGATGTTGGGGAGTCGAAACCCTGGTTGCGACTCGAAATCTCCACATTGCGACACCAGTTGCGAGTCGAGAACACCTGGTTACGACTCGCAACCATAACATGACAGGCCGAGATCATGGTTTCGAACCCGGTTACGACTCGAGACCAAAACAGCACAAGCCGAAACCGTGGTTGCGACACAGGTTGCGACTCGCAACCACCAACGGGCAACATAAACAACATGACCCGCAACCATGTTTGCGAGTCCGGTTGCGACTCGAAACCGCACTAATGGGCTTGCTTAGTTATGGGCCTAGGATAGTGGGCCGGACATAAGGACTTCTGTATTACTGTTGACGTGTTGTTTTGGGCCTGTTACTACGAGCCCAAATTGTTTGGGCCTCACACTTGGACTTTGGGTTTGTATTTGACTGTTACCTGTGAACTGTTTATGTTAAACGTGTTGAACATACGTGCACTGCTTGGCTTGAATCTGATACGAATAATGTATGTGATAGGACCTAATTGACTACCTGCAATTCGATTAACTTTTCTGTGTTACTACCGAGCAAACCAAGGTGAGTTCACACCCTCTACAAAGCATGGGATTCCCTGGGTTGGGAACGGGGTTAAGGAACGTGGATTCCTCGTCCTCCTTGGGTAGGACGTCAGTGGTTCAGGAATGTGATTCCTCGTCCGGATGGACGATAACACGTACTAGACTAAAACTCTATCACGAAGTCCCTCCTTTTTGTATCGACTTAATCGCCGGGCCAATGGCGAGCGGGTCATTAGTTAGATAGCGCTATTTAGGTCTGACAAACCTCACACCGTGCCGCAGAGGACGGGCGTGAACTAATGGATCTGGGGCACGTCAATGATGATAGACATTGATGATTTTCAGGGCACATAAACATGACTACAGTCAGCAGTCGATATGGTAACGAGTCTAGTGAACGCATGGGGTAGCCCCCATGGCCGAAATGCCTGATAACTAACATGGGGTAGCCCCCACGGCTGGAATGCCGGAGTAACTGGGAATGAACATGTCACGTTTTTAAACTATGGGGTAACCCCCACGGCAGGATGCCAGTTAAAGGAAACTGTTTTCGAAACAACTAAAACGAACACCCAACTGTGAACTCACTCAACTAGTTGTTGACTCGTTACTACATGCTTTGCAGGACCATAGGTACACAGCTGGAGCTTGCATGGAGGAGGGTCGTTGGGGGACACGGACTGCTGCGTGTCACATTTGAAAACATTTGAACTGATGTTATAACTTTAACTTATGCTTCCGCTTGCAACTTAAACTTGGTTTTGTGAAACACTAATCGTATTGGTTAAACTTTTATGATTATTTAAATGCTTGTTCAGTATGATTGGTGGCTGGATCCTGGTCAGTCACGCCTCCAAGCGGTAGTACTACGCAGGTGAGATTCTGGGGGTGTGACAATATGTATGTATAAAAGAATGTTGTATGGTTAAAAGAATAACCAAGTAAAAATAAGTTGTATGAAATAAACTGTTTTGTAAAACAAAGTCTTGTGAAAAAGATATTATTTGTGTAAAATGTATAAGTCCAAAATTGAATGATTTAAATAACAGTATGTCATGTAATACATTACAAGCACTTATATATAGGAAGTACCAGCGGCGTATCCACCATTCTTGTAGCATACTACACACATATCGTTACTTAAGTCACTTAAACAAACCACCAAAGCATATAGTTCATGTTCAAACCAATCATCAAATGTTCTTGTCTAAACCATTGTCAATGTTTAAAACCCAAAATGTAGTCATGTAGTTAAGTGTAAACAAAAGTTATGTATGGTAAGTAACAAAATTAGAATACTTGACCATAAGTAAAAAGGAACAAAACAAAGTATTTTGAATAAATCAAAAAGTTATGTTTTGCCAAGTAAAAGCTTGTTTTATCGATACAAACATTTATGTGGTAAGTTAACGCATTACATTCAAGCCTTGAGACAGCAGGATAACCTTAGAGTAAAGGTTATCAAAGTAAAATGTTCACGGATTCAGTCATTCCTTTCACCCAAACAAACCTAGGGTGTCAGGAACGGGATTTGTCAAGTCCTATGGTACCATTACTTACTACCGAGCGGCGTAGCTAATGTTAATGAATGTAGTAAAAGAACCGTTTATGCATACTAAATGTAAACAAGTTATGTGAAAACAATGTACTAAGTATGCTAAGTAAACATACAAAGCAGAAAAGTCATGTAAAACAATGTGCTAATATGCCATGTAAACATATATAGCAAAACAATGTAATGTAAATCAATGTGCTAGCATGCTAAGTTAACATACATAGCAAAACAATGTAATGAAATCATGTACTATAAGTGTACTAAAGAACATAGCAAGCATATGATGTGAAAACAAGAAAGCACAAAAGTAACAAGTAGGCACATGTGTTTCACCCCAAAATGTTTGGAAAACAGTAAAAGAGGGGTACTATGTACTCACTTGTGATTGCTTAGAAGTCGTAGGATAACCACCAAGCAATGCTAGAAGATCACGGAATCAAACGGCACCTATATAGGTATCTACATTAATAAACGGACCTATCGGAGGATCGGGTAGCACGAGGGTTCGTAAACCAAATAAGTAGGGGAACTTATGTAACATGGTTTAACAAAGCCTACGTACTAAAACGAAACCTATCCTAAGTGCTTTTGACCCGTTACGACCCGTTTAGGTAGCTTATGCTACTTTAACGCGTCGCTCGCGTAAAACACGTTCGGAATGCTTAACTAGTCCTATGACAAGCAAGTTATGCCTTAACATGCTTAATATTGTTGCTAAATCAGTTTAGATGTCAAAATTTATGTTACATAGGCTTAAAATGAATTTTGGCGCAAAGAGGGTATTTTGGTAATTTACCTAAGGCATAAGAACTACTTATCATACAACTACTTAAACGTCGTGACCATAAGGTATAACCTCGGAAGGTGTAAAACCTTGTCAGGATCTATCAATGATATCAGTCAATAACTTGTGAAGGTGCGGAAAACAATCACAAGGTGATTCAAGAACAAATAATAAGAAATAACTAATGATGTAAAGAAATCACAAACCAGAGATCTTGCATTCAAAGATTAATGATGACTGATACAAGACTCTATCAATCGACTCCAAAACCCTTGACTCGCAACCTTCTTGTTCGACTAACAACCTCAACCAAAAGGTTGAGGTTGGTTTAAATACTAATCCACTAGGCTAACCCTAAGCCCGTTGCGACTCAAAGCATACAACCCAAACCCTTACAATTTCGGCCCAAATACATAAACAAAAACAAATACATAAACAACCCTTATACTATGTAAACCTACATGTATAAACCTTCAGGTTCCAACAATCTCCCCCTAGGTTTATGCATGCAGGTTCTTGACGTTTCAAGTATCACAATCACCACCCAACCGATCCTTAAGACCACCAAATCCCTTCTTGCGAATATGAATGGCTGAAGCAACAGCTGCAGTCCATCCCTTGGCGATTTCTTCATATTTCTCAGTAGCTCGTATCTGATTTTGAGCCAACACTTCTAAATCCTCAAGAGCAATGTTGAACACATCTACTTGATCCACTAAGCGAAAACTGACATCACAATCACAAACAAACACTGCCTGACCAAGACGCTCATCATAAGCCCAGAAATGTAGAGACTTCAAAGCACCTTTAGGGATCTTATTGACCAACGGAATCACCTTCTCTTTGTCAGTCACAGGCCAGTGCACTATTTTCATTCGCTTCTTAGTAAATGGATCCCTAATTCCTTTAACCGGTTTAATGAAAGATTCAGCTGTGCGCATTGATGGAAAGTTATGCAGAACTTCCCTCTTCAGCCTTTCGAAAAACATATGTCCAGGACCTCCAGGTTTATCATCAACATATGGTGCATTTGACAATTCAGTCAGATCAACCTTTGTAAATGATTGAAACTGACCAGGGTGTTTATACCATTCCACAGGACTAACTTTCCTCTTGATCCACCACATTTTTCTATCATGGTCATAACCCCAGCTCACCACTCCTGAGCGATTCCCAACTTGATCATAAAGAGTTTCACCAACATCCATCAGATGGTGAGTAGCCTGAGCATCAACATCATCTGGGTTCAGATTCTTGTTCTTTAAAATCACCAACTCTCTTTTCTTCTTAAGTCTTTCTGCCTTTGCTTTGTCTGCTTCTGGATCAGTAACTCTCTCAAAGTATTGTTCCATTGCAGCATTCTTCTCAGCATTATCCTTCTCAAAGGCTTTCCTTCTGTTCTCAACGTCTGTAGGATCAGAAAATTCCTGCCCGAACTTCTTTTCAAGTTTACCACGTAAATCATAGACCATAGAAAATAACAGACTAACATCTCCTTGAAGTTGTTCAATCTGCTGATTCTTCTGCACTATGATATCTTCAAGTTGGATAATCTTGGCTTCTTTGTGAATCGAATCTTGCTCAACAACAACCAACCTTTTCTTCATCTCTCTCATACTTATAAACTCATCCTCATCACTTGAGTCATCGTCAAAGGGCATTCTCACTGGTTCCTCAGGCCTTTTACCACTTGAACTACTAGGCATATCATGAACAGCATTAGAAGGACCAGCAGAATCAGAAACACCAAGTGATACAACACCAACAGGCTCAGTAACAACACTTGCAGCTTGAGCTTCAACAGTAACATCGGTGGTATCCATATCAGTTCTTTGAGCATCAACATCAAACTCAAAGATGTCTGCGGTAGAGGTGGTGGCATCAGTAACATTCTTCTCAAAGTCAAAATCATAAAGACCTTCATCATCTTCATCAGTAATCAAGGGTTGATCTTTGTTTTTCTCAATATACATTCCGAGCCGAGGATCCCTCCTTTTCCGCTTCAAGGGTAGGGAATCAGGATCCTTTGGGTTTTCACTAGACTCTTCATTTGGAACTGAAAGACCAGAAGGAGGATTTCCCATCTTTTCAGTCACAGACTTTAATAACTGAGCCAAACTTTCAGCAGAAATCACAGGTGGAGCAGTTGAAACGGCAGTAGTCATTCCAGCTTCAGGTGGAAGCTCTACATCCTCATCAGAATCACACATAATTTCAATACCTTCTTCCTCAGAATCAATTGTCACAAACTCAGTCTCAGGCTCATCTTCAACACCTCTCTGAACATCATGCTCTTCAGCAACAATGGCAACAGTAGGCCCAACATTAGCTTGAACAGGTTGAACTATAACCGGATCAGCAGCAATATCTTCAGTCTCAGCGAATTGACCAAACTTCTCCAGCGGAATCAGTCCTTCAAACTTCTTTTCAGTGCCCTTCTTTGGAGTAAGAGCACCAAAACAAGCAGGACCCATCGGCTTCAACTCCAATGTGTTTCCAGATTTCACCAACTCAGGATAACGTGCATTGAAAATCATTTGTAGAAACCTTGGATACATGAGAAATTTGTCCTTTCTGACTCCCAGTACATTCCTTTTCATTGCCTCCAAAACATATTTCGAGTAGTTGAAAGGTTCATTAGTTATCACACAGACCAGAGCAGCAGTCTGTGTACTATTCAGCTGATCAGTACCCCCTCTATTCTCAGATATGCACAAGAGAAACATGTGCAATAAAAGCCTCCAATACGGATGAACGGATTTCTTAACCAAGGGTGGATACCTTCCTTCATAACTCAGCCTAGGCAATAAAGCCTCAACTGTACCAGCTGGAACCTCTATCGAATCTGATTCTTGATCATTAAACTGCAACACTTCTCGAATCATCTGCTCTGTCACAGTAACTGTCATCTTCTGAATTTCAGAAACAATAACTCCCTTTCCTTCAACTACCTCGATCTTCGCGTTCTTCCAGAAATCTTGAATGAGACTTTCATAAATGACTGGATTATCTCGTAATGCGTGAACAATGCGGCAGCTGTTTAGGCCTTTCATGAGTGAGGTATACAATCTCCGATGCTTCTCTGGAGGAGGTGCCAAATATCCTGCCTGATTGTGAGTTGCGATAAACTTCAAATCCATGATCTGCACAAACCGGAAGTGTATTACAAACACAAGAATTTAAAAATTCAAAGTCAACATATTCAACTTCAACAACTAAGTGTTTTCTCATTAGGACTCGAGATCAGATAATGTTGACTCGAAACAAGAGTCGAAACCAGATACTGTTGACTCGAAAACATGAGTCGAGACTGTAGATTCTCGAGTCGCAATCAGGAACCGCAACTGAGATCTCGAGTCGAGACCTGAGTAGAAACCAAGAGATCTCGAGTCGCAATTATGAGGTTGCGACTCGCAACGGCTGGTCTCGAGTCCTTCTCTGTTGTCTGAGTCGCAACCACACAAACACTTTGTCGTTTAAACAATTTGGATCAAAACCCCATAACATCATCAAAATAATTTGAAGACCAAAATATATTCAAATTAGGGTTCTTTGACATCTTCAAATCTTCATCGGAGTATCATCAAATCTTCATAAAACCTGCAAATCTTCAAGAAAATCATCAACATACCTTCAAATACTTATGAGTCGAGACCGGAAACGCTAAAATCACCAACTCGAAACCAGAGATCAGAGGTTTTTCGCAGGAATCTTTGAGAGAGTTTCTTGAATGTCTCGAGTGAGTTATGAGGTCTCGACTCGAGACCTTGTCCTTATACTCAAACCCAACAAATGGGCTTGGGCCGAACACTGGGCTTGTTGGGCCGGACACAGTTCATTGGATTTTCTTTAAGGTTTTTAATAAGATTTAATTAAATTAAATCCACTTAGCAAACATTTAATCAATTAAAAATCCATTTAGACTTTCTGAGCATGATTTGTAAAAACCTAAAACAAAAATAAATAATAAAATAATTATTATTTACAAAAATAAATAAGGAAATTACGAAGATTACTCAGGGATCAAATCACGAGGTTTCGGGCTTGACTTCACTTATCAACACTGATCTACTACCGAATGATCTAGACGATTGCCAGTATATTTGTCCACCTAAACTCATTTTCCCAGACCTGTTCCATATAACTGCCTGTAACGTATTTTATCATGTTTTAGTTTCTTATCAATGAACACCCAAACAAATACTAATCAATTCCCGGAAATATAAGCAGCACATTCTATCATGTATGTAGCATCCCTACCACATATTTCACAAGTCCAATCCAGATCTCTGAAAGCTTAACTGGGAATAGGTTGAGAAGAGAACAGAATAGATCTTTTGCAGAGATGGTATAATATACAAATCAAATGAGCTTTTCTCAATTTGATATAGGTTTAATTTGGGTTTCTTTTGGGCACTTGAGGGCCTCTTTCGGGTGTATAAATGATCTACAGAGCGACAACGTACAACTAGGTCAGCATGTATCTGGATGCAGCAGAAGCTGACGTTGCCTAGCACCTCCAGGTCAGCATGTATCTGGATGCAGCAGAGGAGGTACACGACTTTTTCAGAGAAGATTTCAGAATCAGATCAAAATTGTGTGTATCGGGACAGCATACAAACATTCAAATAGATATGCACTAATTCCAAGTGATTTTCTTTCCTGAGGTCATGTACTATTTAGTTCTAAACAGAAACAGCTAATGTTTTTGGTCTAAAGAAAAGAGCCTACCAACACATCAATACTAGAGCCAAACTGTTTCGATACTGGTCTTACATGAGTCAGCCCTTGACCATAATGTGAAAATTCATTTCATTTCCCAGTCATGCAACACCTCTTTTTGTATTTTTCAATTTTTTAATGTTTTTGGCTTTTCAAATTTTTTAATGTTTTTGACTTTTGTATTTTTCTCCCCCTAAATTTGTGCATAAATAAAAACTACCTAAGAATAGAAAACTTTATGAACAAATTTACCTACGAAAAACAAACATGCTCAGTCCGTGAAACGGATCATTTTCAGAAAATCCACAAGCACTCTGAATTTCGAACTGCTGACAGGTTTAGTGAACAAATCGGCAGCATTCGCATCTGTGTCGATTTGTTGAAGAGTAATAAGACCTCTGTCGAAGCAGTCTCGGATAAAATGAACTTTAATATCAATGTGCTTGGTTTTTGAGTGAAAGACAGGATTTCGAACAATTTGAATTGCAACATCATTATCACAGTAGATAGTAGTGTTATGATAAGTCAAACCATAATCCTGCAATTGATGTTGCATCCACACCACTTGAGAGCAAGAAGCAGAAGCAGCAACATACTCGGCTTCAGCTGTAGATATCGCCACTGTTTGTTGTTTCTTGCATTGCCAAGAAATGAGCCTATCACCCAAAAATTGACATCCCGCAGATGTAGATTTCCTGTCACTGTCAGTACCTCCAAAGTTGCTGTCAGAGAAAGCAAACAAGTCAAAATTGGAATCCCTCGGATACCACAGGCCAAACCGAGGTCGGCCTTTAAGATACCGAAAGATTCTTTTAACAGCAGTAAGATGAGAAGTTTTAGGATTAGCCTGATAGCGTGCACAGCTGCAGACGGCAAACATGATATCCGGACGGCTAGCTGTGAGATACATCAAAGACCCGATCATGGACCTGTATTGACGTTGATCTACAGAATCTCCTTCTTCATCTTCAGTCAATAGTGGCCTCTCTGCCATTGTGTTTCAGCAGACTTTGCATTCGTAAACTTGAATTTTGCCAAGACATCATCCACATACTTCCCTTGATGGATGAGAATCCCTTGAGAACTCTGCTTGACTTGTAAACCCAGAAACAGTGTCATTTCCCCGAGAGCACTCATTTCAAATTTCTTCTTCATAACTCTCTCAAATTCCTTGCAAAGATCCTCACTTGTAGACCCGAAAATAATATCATCGACATAGATCTGAACTAAGATTTGATCCCTTCCTACTTTCTTGATAAACAGAGTCTGGTCTATGGTGCCACGCGTATATCCATGAGCCAAAAGATGTTCCGTTAAGGTAGCATACCAAGCCCGAGGAGCTTGGTGCAATCCATACAAAGCCTTATCTAGCTTGTAGGCATACTCTGGATGGTCTGGATGTACAAATCCTGGTGGCTGCTCAACAAAGATTTCTTCTTTCACATCTCCGTATAAAAACGCAGTCTTGACGTCCATCTGATATACAGTGAACCCCATGAATGACGCGTAAGCCAAAAAGATTCGGATGGCTTCGAGACGGGCAACCGGAGCATATACTTCATCATAATCCAGACCTTCGATTTGTCGAAATCCCTGAACCACCAGCCTTGCTTTATTTCGAACAATAACTCCAGCAGAATCTTGCTTGTTTCGAAATACCCATCTTGTTCCAAGTTTACGCTTTCTCGCTGGCAACTTGACAAGTTTCCATACTCCAAGCTTCTCAAACTGGTTCAGTTCTTCGTGCATTGCATCTACCCATCCTGGTTCCTGCAAAGCTATATCAACAGATTTAGGTTCGATTTGAGAAAGATAGGAAGAATACAGACAAGTATTGATGACTCCAGATTGACTCCTGGTCATGATTCCTGCATTCACAGGACCAATCACATTCTCTATAGGGTGATTTCGCTGGACACTTGTAGGTATAGCCATGTCTGGAGCTGTCTCGTCTTCAGAAGCAACGTTTTGATTATCAGAAATGGTGTGGCTAGTCTCCCCCTCATTAGGTACTGTAGTATGATGAATGAATGGAGTAGCGACAGAGCAATCCTCAGGAATGGGGTCAGGAAAAAGTGGAGATCCTGAAACAATGGGTGCAGCACCACTCGTTGAAGCACCTTCAGGGGAGCGATGGGACATCTGTTGAGGCGAAGAATGAGGAGTAAAAACCAGCCCGGGGGGATTAATAGTGTGACCTTTTGATCCCTTTTCAGCTAGTTCCTCTTCCTCAGAGTCACCAAATGACAACGGTTGATGCGGTGTTGACATTCCTGTACCTGTAGAGACACTTGGTAACACGTTAAAGGATTTAAACAGAGTAGCATAATCATATAACCAGTCTGGTCCAACTCTAGCATCAGTAGAATTTTCTTCTAGCCATTCAATGTTGCACGACTCAACGACCTTTTTAGTTACTTTGTTGTATACTCTATAAGCTGAGCCTTTAGAATATCCAACAAAGTAACAATCATCTCCTTTGACTTCAAACTTTCCATTAGTGTCCATTAGTAGTAACACACAAGGACAACCAAAGATACGAAAGTGTGAAACCGAAGGTTTATGTCCTTCCAGAATCTCATAAGGAGTTTTCATATGACGTTTATTAACTAAAGCATGATTCTGGACATAACAGGCCGTGCTAACAGCTTCAGCCCAGAAGAAACTAGGAAGCTTGGAGTCAGCCAGCATAGTACGCGCAGCCTCTATAAGAGTACGATTTCGCCTTTCAGCAACACCGTTTTGCTGTGGAGTTCGAGGAGCACTGTACTGCTGATCAATTCCCTTCTCTGCACAGTAAGTATTCATGGTAACATTTTTGAACTCTGTCCCATTATCGGATCGAATCGCCTTCACTTTTGTACTAGCTTGATTTTCCACCAAGGTGATGAATTGTTTGATCAAAACTGCAGCCTCACTCTTGTGACTTAGAAAGTACACCCAGGTATACCGTGAGTAGTCATCGACTATCACGAGACAATACACCTTCTTGCCAATACTTAAAACATTCACGGGCCCAAATAGATCCATATGAAGTAATTCAAGTACAGCTTTGGTTGAGGGTGCGGACTTGGATTTGTGTGGCTTCCGATGAGCTTTGCCTTTAGCACAGGCAACACATTTCTCTACCAACATAAAGTCTTTGATTGGCAGATCACGTACCAGCTGACCTTTGGCAAGACGATTTAAATTTTTCATATTCACATGTCCGAGACGACGATGCCACAATAAACCATCATGTTCTGATATCTTTGAAAACAAACAAGTGATCTCTTCACACGGCTTCTTGTTCATATCGATGACATAAGCGTTTCCTCTTCTCTCAGCAGTCATTAAGAACCAATCTTCAGGAATGACAATCCCCGGCTTCAAAACATAACATCCTTTCTTTGTAAAATGCACTGAATTTCCTCGGTCACAAATTTGTGAAATGCTCAACAAATTGTGTTTCAGTTCAGGAACATAATTCACATTTTCGAAACTTAAAACACCGTTATTCACTGTTCCCTTTAATGTGATTCTACCAGATTCTCCTCCCGCAAAAGAGACATATCCCCCGTCAAATTCTTTTACATTGACCAGCTGAGACAAGTCTCCTGTCATATGCCTGGAACAGCCACTATCCATGTACCAGAGGCGCACGGTAGTCCTCCATAGCTGTTCCTGCATGATTTGCGAGATTAGTTAGATTTAGGAACCCAGCCCATGGTGGATCTGGGTTTTCCATGTGAATCAATGTACGTTACTTTTTGCCAAATTAGATTATCTTTATTCAACAATTTCGATTTGCCTTTGTTGACAAAAGAGTTTGCACACATGTTTGACTGGGCAGCCTTGATTTTTGGTCTCCAATGTTGATGTGACCACTTGAAGCAATAGTTATCAAAAACATTTTGTTGGTGTCTTTGAAAACTTTTGTGATTTTGTTGATTTCTTTATTTGGCTGCATTCCAGTCAAAATCAGAGGGCTTGGTCCTACGACTGTTATTCTTCATTGCCTCAGTCTTTGTGACTTTCACAGGCTTTGAACAACATGTTCGATTAGACTTAGCCTTCTGATTGTTGAAGCCTTTATGCTCAGATGACTTCCTTGGGAGATGGACACAATTTCGTGCGATGTGTCCTGCAATTCCACAGTTGAAACATGTTTGTCGTTTCAATGTGTGGAGATTCGGGGTTTTCTGAAAATTGTTCCTGTTTTGCTTTTCAGGTTTTGCGATTTTTGCTGGCTTTCGTTTTGAGCAACCTGGATTTAGCTGATTGGAAGTTTCACAAGTATGTGATGTAGGTTGAGATTGAGACGCAGCTTTCTTACTGTGATTACCTTTTTCTTGAAAATCTGATGATTTGAGATCAGTTTTATTTGGTAAAACATCTGTTGAAGATTTTACGTCCATTTCAACATTTAATTCTTTGTCGATGGATTTTGATTCAGTTTCAGTTTCAGAAACATTTGAAATTTTACTAACACATGTTTCTTCAACATGAGCATCAACGGTTTCCAATGGGGTCCCACTAGATTCAACATTAGGGACTCCCACTGAGACCGATTCAGAAGAAGAATCAGGATATTCTTGATTTTCTTGAGAAGAAGTTTCAGTGGTTTCACTGAATGTATCCTGAGGGACCTCACCTGCAACACTATCATCTGACAGATTAGAACCATCACATTCACAATTATTAACTGAAGAAAATTCATCACCAGAATTAATGTTCACAGTTTCAACACAACCATCATCAGTCTTGCCCAAAACATCAGGCCCATTAGCAGCTAAAGAAAGAAACATGCTAAAAATATTTTGTCCCAAAATAACATCAGGATTATTTTCATCAAAACAAGGTTTTTGTAAATCAGAATTTAAAACTTGTTCTCCCCCAAGAGTATCTTCACATTTCAATTCAACCTTTTCTGCACATGCAAACGACTGGTTAGGATCAACATTTCCTTTTGAGACGAAATTCATTGAAGGAGCTGGTTGTTTGTTATCAACAAATTTGCTGTTGATTGATGACTTATCGGTTGTTGGACCGTAAGTCATCTTGCCCTCATTAATTAACTCCTCTTCTGTGAAAGGCATATAAGTATAATTATGATTGTATGGAGGAGGAGTTTTTGTGTATCCTAAACCAGCCCCTTTCTTTTCTTTGTACTCTAGTTGTATGTCACAGATGTTCTTGACCAAATTACTAGAAGTGTCAAATTTTTTAATATTGATTTCATTTACCTGATATTTGACTTTCAAATCTTCTAATTCTTTGGTCAAGTCACTAATTGTTGCTAGAGCATCTAAAAAATTACAATTTTTAGCACTGAGGTCTTCTTTTAACTGAACCATATCCTTTCTTTGGGCCTCAATTTTTTCTTTGTAAAGCTTTTCATTTTTGGCCAAAGTAAAGTTTTTATTTTTAAGATCTTGATAATCTTGAATAAGTTCAGCATTATGTACCCTATAAGCCTCAACTCTTTCTCTGCATTCAGTAGTACAGAAAATAGAACGTACCTCCTCAGCAATGACTCCATGAACAGGAGCTGACAAGATTTTGGTCATAAAAGCCATATTCTCAGCTGGAGGCTCAACATCTGGCGAAAAATCCTTTTCATCTGATGTCATGAAAGCTATGTTTTTAGTGGCACTCTGGATTTCTGGTTGAGAGATGTTCAGGCGTTGAATTTCATCATCCCAATTAAACTCTGCACTTGGTTGAACAACAAGGGCTGAACTCTGAGTTCCTTCACCAGCAACAGTTGAATCGTTTGTCGTTACAAGAGCCCTTTCAGGATTTGGAGGGGCAGGATGTGCAGGAGTGAAGTCTTTGTTGTTGTTAGGCTTAGGACAGTTTCGTGCCAAATGTCCTGGTTCATGACAGTTGTAGCAGCGTAACTTCAGTGGAACAGTTGCAGAGTTTGAATAAGGAGTACCCCATCTATTTCTGCCAGTCTTATGAGCGAATTTTTGTGCTCTGAACGCTGCCATTGCCATTTGCCAGGTGATGTCCATCTCCTCCACATCGTCAGGATGATACTGATATAAATCATTCAACGACCAGCTAGGGGGTTGTATTTTACCTGCGATAAAAGCATTTAAACAATTTACAACGGAAGCAGTGATCTCCAGATTCTCTTCGGATTGCTGAGTAAAGAAAGCAATGAGCTCGGCTTTTGCTGAAGGAGTTGTGGCAATTTTTGCTGCAGACGATGAAGGACTTGAGCTAGAGTAATGCACAGTTGTGGTCGACCCAGAAGTAGTCTTTTTCGATCCATTTTGAGAAATCAGTGCGGCGTTGTCATTGCTCGAATTGGTAGAAGAAACAGAAATACCTGCTGCCAGCAAACTGGACTTGTGATTATTCTCCCTTTGCTTGTCATCAAGCTCACATGCCTTGATATGAGAAATCATTTCAGTCAAAGTACATCTTGCAAGATCTTTCGTCCGCTTGATCATTGCAACGTGATTATCCCAGCTCTTTGGCAAGGCATTTAGAAGTTGTCGGTTCTGAGCAGCCTTTGAAGGAAGAATTTCTTCTAGATCCATTTGAGTGATAATCTTTGAGAAACGCTGAATCTGATTCTCAATAGTTTCCCCATAGATGTAATTGAAATTATTGAAATTTTGCCTCAACAAGTTCCTTCTGCTTTCCCTCATGTCTTCGTTCCCTTCGTACACATCAATCAATGCTTCCCACATTTCTTTGGCCGATTTGCAAGTGCGAAATCCCATAGCGATGTCTGACCCCAGTCCCATGGTCAAGTAAGATGTTGCTCGATTATCTTCCTCTTCAATAGCATAGTCTTCATCAGTATACTCGGCACGAGGTTTCTTGACTTTGACTCCAGGGTTTGTTTCCTTCTCATACATAATTTCTCTAGGGCCTCTTTCAATAACCCTCCAAAGTTTAGGTTCCTTAAACTTGATATGCTGCTCAAAACGCCACTTCCATTCTGGAAAATCATTTGCATCCAAAAGCCTTGGAATGCGAGAGCTGGTTCCGATTTTGGAGTCCAATTCTTGCTGAGCATTTGTGACAGCTAAGTCATTAACTTGATTACCAGATGACATGTTTTCTTAAAGGTAATTAATTAAATAGGTGATTAATTTATTTATTTTAAGTCCAACAGTCCAACAGTTCAAATGTCCAGGTCCAAATGACGTTGCGAGTCGAGATCACAAACTCGAGACCTAGTTGGTTGCGAGTAGAAACCAGATCCACACAAGTCGAGATGAGAGAGATTGCGAGTCGAGACCGGAGCAAAATTAATCGAGACGGTTGATGATTGGGAGTCGAAACCAAATCAGCACAAGTCAAGACCTTTGTAGATTGCGAGTCGAGACTGAAGCAGCACAAGTCGAGACCTTTGTTGATTGCGAGTCGAGACGGATGCAGCACAAGTCGAGACCTCAGTAGATTGCGAGTCGGAACCTGCAAAAGAGATATGAGATAAACACTGTTGACCCGTAATCCCTGATTTTCAGCACTTTTAAATTCAAAGATATCGAAATCTTTGAATTTTCTTTGATCACCAACTCCGAGAAATCAGCTAACAGATTTTCTGAAATCACACAACCCAAAATCAGTATTATTTTTAACAGTTTATCAAGAACAGTTTTGAATGTGATATTCCTTTTCGCTGCAAAACAGACATCAAAACGTATTAGTAGCAAATGATGTTCTTGAATCTGATTGATATCAAAACCGAACCAAGAATGGTTTCTTGGCTCTGATACCAATTGTAAAACCTTGTCAGGATCTATCAATGATATCAGTCAATAACTTGTGAAGGTGCGGAAAACAATCACAAGGTGATTCAAGAACAAATAATAAGAAATAACTAATGATGTAAAGAAATCACAAACCAAAGATCTTGCATTCAAAGATTAACGATGACTGATACAAGACTCTATCAATCGACTCCAAAACCCTTGACTCGCAACCTTCTTGTTCGACTAACAACCTCAACCAAAAGGTTGAGGTTGGTTTAAATACTAATCCACTAGGCTAACCCTAAGCCCGTTGCGACTCAAAGCATACAACCCAAACCCTTACAATTTCGGCCCAAATACATAAACAAAAACAAATACATAAACAACCCTTATACTATGTAAACCTACATGTATAAACCTTCAGGTTCCAACAGAAGGTTATTCCCTACACAACTATGGTCACCTAAAAATGTTTGGTTGGATCCTAAAGATCGACCAAATGGGTCGGGTTCGTAAGCATAAGCGATTGATTAGATCGCTTACCTTTACGACCCTAAACAAGCACAAATCTAAAAGCGACGAGCTAAACATGCTAGAACATGTTTAGTAAAGTTAGAAAACAGGTTTGGTATTAAAACAAACGGTTTTAATACCCTAGAGTAGTTTGGTTACAAAATACGTGAGAAAACGCATTTTGGCCGAAACTACGACTCGTCACTGAGCCTAGATAACGTGGTAATCAGTAGGTATAGTCGCTAGGGACTATAACCATCGTGATTACGCTCACGTTATGAAGTTCAAACGAACTTCGCATTGACCATAAACTGGTCAATGCAGAAAGTCAAACGCAGTTTGACTTTAACACTAAAACGAACGAAAAACGCGAAAGAATACTTACAGAAGGTCCCCGCAAGATTGATTTCCGAGTATTTCTCAGGTATGAAGTGTTTATAACTCCAACTTAGAGAAAATCTCAGAATCAAGTGGGTTTGAATGAAGTTGGGGTTGGGTATTTATAGGTGAAGCACAACCGTTAGGATCGTTTCTTGGAAAACGAGCTTCGATCTGAGCCTTACACCTCGTACCCACTGATTTACAAAACCATTGGCACCCAAAACCAGCCTATAGTTTAGGAGAAACCATGTGCATAAGTGTGTAACAGCTGGAAATGGCTGGAAAGCATTTCTGCTGATCTGGGAGGGGCTTACGGACCGTAAGCAACCCCATACGGTCCGTAAGGGACCTGCAGACCAGCTATGTTTTCATTTTGACAGTTTTGGCCCCTGTGCGCGCATGGTCGAGTTTTGGCACTTCAAACACCCGTCAAACCCATTTTAAGGCTCTAAAATGAAGTTAAAGTATAGGGAACTTGAAACATGCTCAAAAATATGCCGGATGTCGGTTCGTTTGGCCGTACGATTGCGTTGTTCGGTTAATTACGACGGAAGTCGTAACGGACGCAAAAACGGTCCAAATTGCGCGACGAATGGATTTTTAACAAGCCAATCATTAAAACTAAATATTTTAATGCTTACATAAATTTTTGGATGTCCGGAAGTATTCAGAATGTAAGTTATGCGCGAAAATGCAAACTTATGCACTTTTTGACGCTTTTAGTCCCTGAATGAGCATAAAGTTTATTTTAGCACACCGAACCCCTCAAAGCCTATTTCTAAGCTATGTAAAGGATATTTAAGGTGTGTTTAACTTATGATCATGTTCCGGAATGTTCGTTACAGTTCAAATCGGCATACTTTCGCAGTTTGTCAATTTTAGTCCCTGTAAGCGAATTGACTGGATTTTGCCATACCAAAACCTTCAAAACTTATTTCTAAGTTATGTAAAGGTTATTTAAGGTATGTTAAGCATAAAATGATGTTCCGGAGTATTTGTCGCGTTAAACTGACTACGTTTACGCACCAGTTTGCGTATAATTCTCCAGAAAGCGATATAGAGTTTGAAATCGAATAAAAGTCAAAACATGAAAAACATCAAACATAAACAGACAAACATAGGGATCAAATAACTTTATTTCATTGATAATTGAACTGTTTACAATGATTACAAGCACATATGTCACACTTGCTATGACTGATTACTTCTCTAAGTGGATAGAAGCTGAAGCTTTTGCTCAAGTCAGAGAAAAAGAAGTGATATTCTTTATTAAAAGAAACATTATTACCAGATTTGGTATCCCTTCTGAAATTGTTTGTGATAATGGATCCCAATTTATTGGGAGTAGAACTACTAACTTTTGTGACAGCTGGGGATTAAGATGATAACATCAACACCAGTCCACCCACAAGCCAATGGTCAGGCAGAATCATCCAACAAGATCATCATCAACAACTTGAAGAAGAAGCTTGGATCCAAGAAAGGAAAATGGGCAGAGGAATTACCTTATGTACTATGGGCTGATAGAACAACCCCCAAGAATGCTACTGGCCAGAATCCATTTTCTTTAGTGTTTGGAGCAGAATCAGTGATCCCTATATAGATGGTGGTTCCTACTGCTAGAACACGCATCTGTGATCCTGAAGGAAATGCTGAAAACTTGGTTCAAGATTTGGATACCATAGAAGAACTCAGGGATTTAGCAAGGATAAGAATGGCTAGTTATCAACAAAGGATGGCTGGAGCTTATAACAAAAATGTCAGGATCAGGAAGTTTCAAGTCGGTGATATGGTGTTGAGGAAAGCATTCCAAAATACCACCAATCCTGCTGATGGCAAGTTAGTACCTAAGTGGGAAGGTCCCTATCTTATTGAAGCTGAGGCATGAAAGGGGGCATATCGATTATTGACAATGGAAGGCATTTTGCTACCAAGAGCTTGGAATGCTGTCCACTTAAAGAGATATTTCATGTAATTAGGATCCAGGATCCTTAGCTATCTTCTTGTCCAATGTCCATGAAGGATCCTCGGAGGATAGATGATCCTCACTCCGGTAATGATCTGACCTCAATGTATCCACTTCTTTAATTAATATGTTTACAAGGAGAAGGATCCTGGATCCTTTATCCTTCCTTCACTTAATTCTGAGTTTTGCAGAAGATTGAAATATCCTTAACGAAGGATCAAGTATCCACAGAAGTCTCCTAAGTGTTATGGGCTAGTCCCCAGTATTTGGGCTTGTCCCTAGTTTTTTGGGCTTGTCCCCAGTTTTTTGGGCTTGTCCCCAGTTTTTGGGCTTGTCCCCAGTTTTGGGCATGTCCCCAATATCGCCAGTAGCGCACGATGATCCTGGTACAGTTCAAGGCAATGGGACCAGTACCCGCTTTAACAGCTGACAATTTCATTGTACTGGCTGTATTCAGGATCCTACGTATAATGGTAGACGTACCATACATCCGTTCCTAAGGTTTCTAACGTTTTCACGTTAGCTAAGGTTTTGGCATTTTCATGTCACTAAGTTTGGATAGTCCCCAGTGAGGGCCATACTCCAGTTTACACAAGATCCTTTGGGCTTGTCCCCAGTTTTTTGGGCTTGTCCCCAGTTTTTGGGCTTGTCCCCAGTTTATTGGGCTTGTCCCCAGATTGTTGGGCTTGTCCCCAGTTGCTAACTCTTCTCTTATGATTGGCTTAGTCCCAAGTTATGTTCCATTTCAGGTTTTTGAAGCTAAACAACTAAGGATCCTTGATCCTAACCTTTTATTAAGGTTTGTCTTATGGTTATTTTGATTAAGAGTTTTGGATCCTAACTTGGATTCTCAGGTATGATCCTTATTTACCTTCATTTTATTCATTATTTATCTAAGTGGCCCTTATTCTTTGACAACAGGATGCATGATCCTTAAGTTACATCACTTTTGGAATTTTTCGATTATAGGATATTTGATCCTTGATCATATCCTAAACTTTTTGACATAATCTACTAAACTTTTGTTCTTAACAATTGAAAGGTAAAGTATTCACAAATATAACACATGAGATAGTCAAAAGATTAAGCTTTTATTTATTTAGCAAAAGGTTAACCCTATAAAGGTTGTCAAAATTACATACCCCAAGCATCTACCAGTAATCCGTGGCCCGTCCGCTAGGGTAGGTAAAGGGTGTCCATGATAATAAGTTCTAATAAGTGCAGGAATTAAAAGACAGCAGGATCACAATGGCTTCATCCCCCAAACAGAGGATCCCTCCACCATTTGTTATCCTACCTATTGTCTGAAGGATTGGTGATCCTTAAGCCTGTTTTGGTCAAAAATTACCGAAGCAATTAAGTGATCAAATTAGCTAAGTGAGGTAGTGTTCTTGAAAGGTGTGTCGAAAATACTCAAGTTAAGTTGTTTGAAAAAAAAAAACAGTCTAAGGATACGGCTCAGGATACAGAGCTGTATCTATGATCAAACAGTGAGCAAAAAAGGTAAAGGGTGACACAGGATATACGAGGAAAGCCCTTGATCAATCTAGATCGCTGGCACAAAACCTCGGGAGCTGACAATCACAGCTGCCTTGTTCTTCTATTACTTCAAATGTCAGGATACAGTGCAGGATATGATGCGGATCAACTAGGTGTTACAACGTAATTTGATTACAAGTGTTGGTGTGTAGTGATTGCTAGTGACTAGAGAGTAAAGTGTACGGATGAAAGTGAGTGCCTTAACTTTATCCGATCATACTATTTATAGGTAAACGAAAACAACTAACTATCCTAAATAACCGGGATGCTCCGAATATTCCCAAGTAAACGTTGCAGTCCTGGTCTTTCGGGATCAACGTCTCTATTTCAACTGATTTGCCCGAGTCTTGGGGGGAAGAAGTCTTCTTGAACATTGGAGACTTGTAACTCTTAATCTGCACGTGATTAATTCAGTCAATACCAGGATATCGTACCAGGATGTTACCAATATCCTGATCCGGTATCCTGATCTCAAATAGACAATCAAAAGCAGAATTTTAGTCAACATATATGTTCAGAAAATGGCCCATAACAATTGTCCCCAAAATATATTTGTTGGTGTACCAATCCAACAGATATATTTTTAAAACTCATCTCCAAGATCGAGGTTATTAAACCGAAACGACGTTTGATGTGACTTGGTGCGACTTCCAACTCGTTTTCTACTCAATGGCTATCCAATTAGCCCCTATATCTTCTCTATTCCTTGTTGATAAACTACCATCTTCTCCGGAATTTTCAGGTACTTCTCTCTCTTCTCCTTAGCTTTTTCTCGTTCAACTTTCTAGATGGCCACCAGAACTCGCTCTCACTCCGGCGAGTCTACCTCGTCATTCGTTGATCAGAATCTGCTCAAACATCCCGAGAAAGAGGTGTGCTCCTTCGATAATGCTGACATCGCTGCATTAAGAACCTCTGGTGCTCTCCCTGACACGGCGGTTATTCGCCCATTCGACCGAAGCATTCGTTGCGACGTCTCTTCCGAAGAATGGATTTGCTTCTCGTCATACCCATTTTCTCTTGGCCTTCGATACCCATTTCCAGAGTTTATCATGGAGTTTTTCCGGGTCACCGGCCTTTGTTTTGCTCAGACAATGCCCATGGTCTGGAGAGTACTCATCATGCTCAACCAGATCAAAACCTTTCATGTCCCTAACCTTTGTATTGAAGACCTTCTGATTGCTTACCGTCTCCGATCCCATGGCAATAGCCGTTTCCTATTTTTCTCCACTTCCAGTAACCCCCTCATCCTCAAAGCTTCAAAAAACGAGGATGGGTGGCAGCGAAAGTTTTTCTTTGTTAGACGGGATTCCATTCCCGAGGGTAAAAGCCTTCCGGTGAAATGGTTGATCTCCGGTAGGGTTTAGGGTTTTTGGATATCCCCAAACATATCCTGACAATATATCTCGCACTAACATCCTGATTGTGGTTTATGCAGCAAACTTCAAAGAGTTGGCCCATCCTACTGAAGAATCCCAAGAACGAATTAACAAGATCTACAAACTGCCCGATTGTGACAGATCCTTTACACAGCATCTTCCAAATTCAAGCCAATTCTCGTCATCAGACATGTCTGGTAAGAATCATACAATTTTCGTATAGTTATAAAATATAAAATTAGAATAGTGACTTAGATTTCTTCCCTGTTTAGCAGCACCAGCCAAAATTCCAGAGGTTTTTGATCTTGATGAACTGGACAGTTACCCCATCCCTGTTCAGGTGAAAAAAGAGTCTAGCAAATCTGCCTCCACCTCTAAGCCAGCACCCAGCCCTAAGCCGGCAGTTATCCCGAAGCCTTCCCCTGCTACCAAGACACGTGCTTCAAGCTCCCGCAAGAGAAAAGAGACTGACTCTCCAGCCTCACCCGAGACCTTCCCCTTTAAAAACCATGGGTTTGTTGAATCCAGCAGTTATATGACCGGCTTTCTTAACCAGGTAAAGATTCTCACCTGATATCCTGCATACATATGTTAACCATTATCCTGAATACCCCATATATGCTGATACCTGTTTCTTGGATTGCAGGGTTTGGAACGTCTCGTGCATTTGTATGAAGAAGCCTGCGGGCTCAACAAGATGCTGGAGATCAAGCTCAAAAAGGCTGAAACCACCATTGCTGACCAAGGGATGATTGCTGCTGCTAAGTCCCAGCATTATGAGGATAAATTCAAAGCCATGACTCTAGAGCACCAAGCCGCTATTCACAAAGCCAATGAGGATGCCCAAGCCAAGCTGGATGCTGCCCATCTCCAATACCAACAGGATATGAGTTCCTACCGGGATGGCCTCAAAGGATCCGTTGTCGTTTCCCTTCCCCAAGCCAGGCTAAGGATGGCCTATGAAGCTAAGGCCTTGGGCTTTGAATGCCCTTCTTGGAATGTCAAGGCCTGGGAAGCGAAACTAACGGATCTCAAAGGCAATCCTGTGGAACATCCCGCAAAGCATGCTGGTAAGGATCCTCCCAAGACGACAGAGGCGGCGGCCGATGCTGGTGGCGATGCTGAAAAGAATCCCGAAGATGATGCTGGTGCAGGTGCTGAGGAAGGTGTTGCTGATCAGGAAGGTGCTACTCTTTAAGCAGCTAAGTGGGCGATGATGGATATACGTGCCAAGGCCGGAGCCTACTTTTTAAGTTTGATGGTTGTAGCTTGTTGAACAATTTACTTTTTCAGTCTTCGAACTATTTATATTTCCTGCATTAGAACAATTTGATAACCAAAGGTGGATGGGTCCTGGGTTTCAGGATGAAGCCCTTGGTTATCAATTAGTATAATTTGTTTTGGACAATACAACGGTTAGAGGTGGATGGGTCTCGGTTTGAGACGAAACCTTCAATTGTTGTGTAAATGTGGTTATGAACCTATTGTGCTTTTGGTGGATGGGCCTTGGTTTAAGGTGAAACCAAAAGCACAACTTTTGATATGTTAATAATATAACCTTCTTTTGACTTACTTATTGTCGCCTTTTAATTTTTTGTTGCTTAGTTTAAATTTCAATTTTGCAAGATTAATGCCATTACTTTTAGAAAATATCTTGACCAGGATACTCAGCCGATATCTTTCGTAAAATTCAAATAGTTTATTCTTCAAAATCTCAAACAATTTAAATAGAGTTTTTAAAGGAAAAAGATAGTTTGCTTAGAACTTATAAACCTTGTTTTGATAACACATTTAACTCTTATTTTTTAAATCCAAGTATTGTATGCCAAATATTCTAACCAAATATCCTGAATCATATTCCGAGAATATATCCTAAAGATATATCCTAATCAGGATACTTAAACTTTAAACATGGTTTCAAAATTTCAAACAAGTTGTGTAAGATTCACAAAGGAAAGATCATACCAGGAATAGAGTGTAACCCTAGTACCAAACTTCAATCCTTCTTGTGACTCCCTCCAGTAAGATATCCCCAGTCTTAGTGTACTGGGTTCAAATTTGATTCTTTGTGCCTTACATAACCGCCTTAGGAGAAATGTCTCCTGTGCACGAAATCTTCCAACTCTTAGAAAATTTTTTGGATTTATGTTTAACTGCATAGATAGTTCTTGTGTTACTGGGGTAAAACCCGAAAACCTTCTGGAGACAAATCCTTAGTATCTTGGGGTAAACCCACAAGTATCCTGGGGAAAATCCCAAATTTTCATGCGCTACAAGCGGGAGTGTATAAACTCCAAGACTTAGAAAGGTGAAAACCTTTAAACCTTAGAGAGTATGAAAATACCCTTTCGTGAGAGAGGATGATCAATCCTCATATACCTTAAGGGTCCAGGATATAGCCAACAGTGACGAAATTGTCAGCCACTTTTACATGAACTGGTCCCGCCACCTTGAACTATCCCTGGACAACTTACGCTCCAGGCGGGGTGTTTAAACCCAATTCGTGAGAAAGGTGAATGTTTTGGTCAAAAACCTAACGAGGATAATGCAACCAAACTCTTAGTTACTGGGAATGATGCTTGAAATGATGAACAATGATAAGGATCACTTAAATGTAAATTGCACAAGTGAACAAAGATTTATACGAGGAAAAAGCCCTTGATCAATGAATGATCTCCGGCATAAAAAAACCTCGGGTGATGGAAACTACCGATCACCAAGTTCAAATTAACCAACCAATGTTTACAACTTCGGATAGTAACGAGCTAGGTACAAGGATCACTATGATGTAATTTGCAAGAATGTGTGAAATATGTGAAGTATTTTGCCGAATGCTCAAGAGTGCAGTTTGTACGAGTGTGTGTAGCTGAAATTAGCCAAGTGTTCTAACTACTAGCTCGTTACCCCTTTTAAAAATAGAAGTTAACTAGCCTAACAAACTATCCGCAATTCGTGCCAAGCTCCCACGTTCTCCACAACGTCCACTTCCGGTCAAACGTGTGCGAAATAAGCGTGGAATATTCCTTAGTAACGTTGCCAAGACCAGGTCCAACTCGTAACTCCTGCAAAACAATACGAAATTCAAAGAGAACAATCGTTAGTATAAGGATCCTTAGGATGATCCATGATCCTGATCCTGAACCTCTTCTGAGGATCACTATCTGCCACAGAAGTAAGGATCACTATTAGGATATCATGTGAGGATCACAGGTCATTAAAAATCCTGCCCTAACAATTGCCCCCAAATATAAGGAGTAATTATGTAACAACGACGAGTTATATTTTGCTGATCTTATCCGTAACTAACTAACTAACGGATATATAGCCGTTGCAGTCGAACTATCCGTTGCGATCCTGACGTCACGGAAGTGACAACCCTGCACAAATCATGATTATAAATAGAGATAGGGATAGGATCGTTTGCATTTAAATTCAAGAACTTCTCCCTTTATAACCGCATTTAGAAGATCAAACAGGTATTCTCCCCTTCATCTTCTTTCTTTTGCTTGCTCTGTTTCTCCTCTTATCTATTCCGTTCAAAATGTTGCTCTGGAACTCCCCTGCTAAAGATCACCGGAAGGAAAGCCCCTTCAAGAGTCAAGGGATCATCACATATTTCGCTAAAGAACGCTGTATTTTCACCGATCCTCAAATTGACAGGGTCCGGTACTGTTTTCCTGCAAACACCGTGTTCAAACCCTATGATCCTTCTGCCCTGAGCGATCATACTTCTGATTCATGGGTTGCCTTCCCTGTGACCCCGTTTGCCATAGGTTACACGTATCCCTTTCCAGTTTTCACGCAGTCCTTCTTCTCCCTAACCGGCATCTCTTATATCCAGGCCATGCCGATGATCTGGAGGGTTTTACATACCCTTGAGAGGATCATCGAGCAGGAGGGGATAGATTTGGGCATGGCTGAGTTAGGGGAACTGTATGATCTTACCACCTTTGGTTCCCATCGTTATCTCTTCAAATGAAAACCTGGGGAGGAGCACCCAATCTTCAAGGCTACCAAAAACGACACCAACTGGAAGCGGCGCTTCTTTTTCGTGAGAAGAGATACCATCCCTGATGGGAAGGATTTACCCAAAAAATGGGCCACCCATGGTAGGATGGAGGATCCTAAGAAGGATCACCAGAGCACCTTTTTATATGAGGATCACTGATATTATTTTGCTTTCTTGTTGTGCATTTATCTCCGTTTCACACCTTAGATTGACTCCTGCTGCAAAAAAGAGACTCTTGGCCTTCAAGAGACTTGATCCTCAATTAAGAACTTTCAAGACTACCACCCAAGATTCTCAGGAAGTATCCTCTGGTTCTGTCACAATGTCAAGTAAGTATCCTTGTCTAAAGGTTCAATTAAACAATGAAATTCAAGTAAAATTAAGATACTTATCTTGTTTTGATTATGTAGGTGCTGGAAAATCCACCAAGTCTGCTTCGAAGTTCAGCATCACCGATCTCACCAATGTCAAATCCTCGAGAAAGAAGACTCCTGCTAGCCCCACTGCTTCAATCCCCAAGGCACCCCTCAGAGGGAAGGGAGGCAAGAAAAGAAAGGCCTTCGAAGCTGAGGATCTGCAAGGCCTCCCCTTGATCCGCCAACAATTCGTGGATTACTTTAATGAGGTAAGGATCACTGTCCCTGCTTGTATATCCTGCTTGTTTGAGGATCATTTGGCCCTAACATTATCCTTTGTCTCCCTTGCAGAAATTTGCTGAGATAGAGACCTATGTTGGCCATGTCGAGGATCAGGATAGCAAGATTGCTGATCTTCAACAGGTTGCTGTGCTGAAGGACCTCAAGATAGCCGATCTTCAGAAGGATCTCCAGGCCACCAAGAATGAGGCTGCCAAGATGCTGATCAACTTTGACTATGAGAAGCACGAGATCACCCAGGACGCTAAGGTCTCCGCCGCCATAGCAATGTACAAGATCCAGCTGCAAATGGCCATGGAAGCTCAGGATCCTGCTTTTGACAAGAGCACCTGGGATGTGGAGGGCTGGAAAGCAAGGCTGGCTGAACTGGAGGACGATGAAGAGGCTGAGGAGATCTTGACGCTTGAGGCTGGAGGCAGTGGCAAGGATTAGGGTGGTGAGGCAAGTGGAGCTGGTGGTGAGGATGCAGCGAAGGTCTAAGCTGCAGGATTGGGCGATGAAGGAAACTTCTAGACATAGCCGGAGCCCAATTTTTTTTTTGTTTAGTGGTTGTTTTGCTTGAACAATGATGGTCTGTACTTGTGAACAATAGTTTTAGGATTAAGGATCAAGGATCCTTCAGACAATAGGCAGGATTGCAACTGGTGGAGGGATCCTCTGTTTGGGGGATGAAACCATTGTGATCCTGCCGCCTTTATGTTCCTGCACAACTTCAAACCTATTATCATGGACACCCTTTACCTACCCCAGCGGACGGGCCATGTTTTGCTAATAGATTCTTGGGGTAGGTAATTTTGACAACCTTTGAAGGGTTAGTCTTTTTTGTTAATAAATAAAATCTTAACCTTTTGTCGCTTATCCTGTGTTGTTATCCTTTTGGTTCCTTTGATTCTCAATTGTTTTGGTATACACTTATCAAATCAGTAGTTTTAAATAAGTCAGATTGAAATCATTTAGGATATGATCCTTGATCAAATATCCTATAGTTGAAAAATCCCAAAAAGTAGTATATATTTTAAAGATCATAAGTTCAGTTGTCAAAGCATAAGGGTTATTCAAATAAACAATGAATAGAATAAAAATAGTCAAGGATTATACCTGAGGATCCAAGTTAGGATCCTAACCATAATCAGGATAACTATAAGATAAACCTTAGAGAGAAATAAGGATCAAGGATCCTTAGTTGTTTAACTTCAAAGACCTGAAATAGAGCATAACTTGGGACTAAGCCAATATAAGATAAGAGTTAGCAACTTGGGACAAGCCCAAGGATAACTAGGGACAAGCCCAAGGATAACTGGGGACAAGCCCAAGGATCGTATGTAAACTGGAGTATGGCCCTAACTGGCGACTATCCAAACTTAGTGACATGATAATGCCAAAACCTTAGCTAACGTGTAAACGTTAGAAACCTTAGGAACGGATGTATGGTATGTCTACCATTATACGTAGGATCCTAGGTATAGCCAGTACAATGGAATTATCAGCCTCTAAAGCGAGTACTGGTCCCAATGCCTTGAACTATACCAGGATCATCATGCGCTACAGGCGAAACTGGGGACGAGCCCAAATAACTGGGGTTAAACCCAAGGATCTGGATTGCTTCTGTAGATAATCAACATTATGCTAAGGATAACTGAACTTTCAAAACTCAGAATCTTGTGAGAGAAGGATAAAGGATACATGATCCTTATCCTTGTATGAGAAAATAAGTAAATGAAATAGTTCAAGATTAGGACATTACCAGAGTAAGGATCATGGATGCTTTAAGGATCCTTCAAGGATACCCCTAATGTAAGGATCATCTGTGCCATGAGGATCCTGGTCATATGAAATATTTCTTCAAATGGACAGCATTCCAAGCTCTTGGTAACAAATCACCTTCCATGGTCAGCAATCTATATGCCCCATTTCCTGCTTCAGCTTCAATCAAATAAGGGCCTTCCCATTTTGGTGCCAACTTTCCATCAGCAGGATTGGTGGTATTCTGGAATGCTTTCCTCAATACCATATCTCCAACTTGAAACTTCCTTATCCTGAGATTTTTGTTGTAAGCACCAGCCATTCTTTGTTGATAACTAGCCATCCTTATCCTAGCCAGATCCCTGATTTCTTCAATAGTATCCAGGCCTTGAGCCAGGTTCTCATCATTTTCCTCAGGATCACGGGTACTTGTTCTAGCAGTTGGAACCACCATTTCTGTTGGGATCACTGATTCTGCCCCAAATACCAAAGAGAAGGGTGTTTGACCAGTAGCATTCTTGGGAGTTGTCCTATCAGCCCAAAGCACATAAGGCAATTCCTCTGCCCATTTCCCCTTCTTGGATCCAAGTTTCTTCTTTAGATTGTTGATGATGATCTTGTTGGATGATTCTGCTTGACCATTGGCCTGTGGGTGGACTGGTGTTGATGTTATCATCTTAATCCCCCAGCTGTCACAAAAGTTAGTAGTTCTGCTTCCAATAAATTGGGAACCATTATCACATACAATTTCAGAAGGAATGCCAAATCTAGTTATAATGTTTCTCTTAATAAAGGATATAACTTCCTTCTCTCTGACTTGGGCAAAAGCTTCAGCCTCTATCCACTTGGAGAAGTAGTCAGTCATAGCAAGCATGAACACTTTTCCACCAGGTGCCTTAGGGAGCTTGCCAACTATATCCATCCCCCATCTCATAAATGGCCAAGAGGAGGATATAGGATGTATAAATTCAGCCGGCTGATGAAGGATATTGATGTGTCTCTGACAAGGATCACACTTCTTAGCATACTCCACAGCATCCCTTTTCATAGTTGGCCAGTAGTATCCTGTCCTTAAGATCCTTGAGAACAATGCTCTGCCCCCAGTGTGGTTTCCACAATCTCCTTCATGGAAGTCTTTTAAAACTTCTTGAACTTCAGGATCCTCGATGCATCTTAAATATGGTCCTGCAAGAGATCGCTTATACAACATATTATTTAAGATTGTGAATTGAGATACCTTAATTTTGAAAGCCCTAGGGTTTTCTCCCATAGGAATCTCTCCGTGTTGTAAGTATCTCATGATTGGTGAGATCCATGATCCTGATCCTGGAAAAGATTGAGTATCCTCACTAGGGATAATCGCAGAATCCTCTCCTATCTCCATCGCCGCATGATCCTCGATGGCCGGAGCCAAGATATGGATAATAGGAATGCTTATATCCTCCGGTATCTTCAAATATGATCCTAAATTAGCCAATGCATCAGCTTCTGTATTTTCTTCCCTTGGTACCTGTGTCAAACTAAAGGAAACAAAAGAGAGTGCCAATTCTTTGACTATCTCTAAATATTTGGTTAGCTTTTCACTTTTAACAGCATAGGATCCATTAAAATGATTTGTAATTAATAATGAATCCACATGTACCTCAAGGTACCTGATCCCCATATGCTTAGCAATTTGCAAACCAGCAATCAAGGCTTCATACTCAGCCTCATTGTTAGTGGTTTGGAACTCACAAGCTATGGAGTGGGGTATTATGTCCCCCTGTGGCGATTTTAGTAGTATACCAAGCCCTGTGCCTTTGACATTTGAGGATCCATCAGTATGTAGTATCCAAGGATCCTTGGTCTCCTCCAGCTGCTGAACTTCTAATTCGGCTTCCTTTTGTAAATCACTACTGAAATCAGCAACAAAGTCGGCCAATGCTTGGGATTTGATGGCTGTTCTAGGCTCATATCTTATATCATAGGCACTAAGCTTCACTGCCCACATAGCCATCCTTCCAGACATCTCTGGTTTCCAGAGGACATTCTTAATTGGAAAATTAGTTTTAACGACAATAACATGAGTTTCAAAATAATGTCTCAACTTAGTAGATGCCATAATTAATGCAAGAATAAGCTTTTCAAGGTGTGAATACCTGGATTCAGCATCAAGTAAACTCTTACTTACATAATAGACAGGATGTTGTGTACCTTCATGATCCTTAACAAGGACTGCACTTACTGCTTTTGAGGATACCGCAAGATATAAGGATAACACATCTCCTTTTTCTGGTTTCATCAAGGCTGGGGCTGAGGATAGGTATTCTTTGAGAGCTCGTAAAGCACTTTCATGCTTCTCAGTCCACTCGAATTTCTTGTTCTTCCTTAGGATATCATAGAATTCTTTGCACTTCTCCGAGGATTTGGATATAAATCTGTTCAAAGCTGCTATCCTGCCTGTCAGCCTTTGCACATCCTTAGCATTGGAAGGAGATTTGATGTTCACCAAGGCTTTGATTTGTTCCAGGCTAGCTTCAATGCCTCTCTTGGTCACCATATATCCTAAGAATTTACCTGCTTTAACACCAAAGTGACATTTTGAAGGATTAAGTTTCATGTTATATCTGTCAAGGATATCGAATGCTTCCTCCAAGTCTCTTAGGTGATCCTCAGCTTTTATGGACTTTACCACCATATCATCTATGTAAACCTCCATAGTTTGTCCAATCTGATCCTTGAACATCATATTCACCAGCCTTTGATATGTTGCACCTGCATTCCTTAATCCAAATGGCATAGCAATATAGCAATATATACCGGTTGGAGTCATAAATGCCGTATCCTCTTGGTCAGATGGTTCCATCTGAATTTGTTGGAATCCAGATGAAGCATCCATAAAAGTCAACAGTTCATGACCCGCCGTTGCATCCACCATGGAGTCAATGTGGGGTAATGGGAAAGGATCCTTGGGACATGCCTTATTTAAATCAGTGAAATCGACACATACCCTCCACTTTCCATTTTTCTTTTGAACAACAACCACATTGGCCAACCATCTTGGATACTTGACCTCTCTAATCATACCTGCCCGGAGCAATTTCTCTACCTCTTCCTGGATAATGGCATTTCTTTCAGGTGCAAACTTCCTCCTTTTTTGATGGACTGGTTTGAATGACCTGTCAATACCGAGTTTATGAGTGATAATATCCTTAGATATACCTGTCATATCCTCATGTTTCCATGCAAAGGTAGTCTTTCTTCTTTTGAGGAAGGATACAAGGTCTTCTTTCATTTCGCCGAGGATCTCTGACCCGATATAGATTTTGGATTCAGGATCATCAGGATCCATGAGGATTTCTACCACATCCTGCTCTCTTGCCTCCAAGACATCCCTTGGAGGATACTTTGATTGCTATTGCTCCCTTGATTTCGAGGCTGGTTTCATTGATGAAGTATAGCAATCCTTAGCCTCCTGCTGATCATTATCGATCTTGACTATTCCCCACGGGCTAGGGAGCTTCACACATTGATGGTAGGTAGATGGGACTGCCTTCATATCGTGTATCCAGGGCCTGCCAAGGATAACATTACAACAAGATAAACAGTCAATAACACAAAATTTTTGATAATTATGTAATCCTTCAACATAAATTGGGAGTTTGATGTCCCCCAGGGTACTCTTAGTTTCGCCACTAAATCCCACAAGCACGGAGGATCTTGGGATGATATCTGATTCAGGAATACCCATTTTCTTCAGAACATCTAGCTGGATAATGTTCACTGAGCTTCCTCTGTCAATAAGGATCCTGCGGACAAAATGGTTAGAAATAAAAAGAGTAATAACTAAGCCATCATGATGAGGATCCTGGATGTCAACACGATCTTCCTCATCAAAGGTTATGACTTTTCCTTCAGAGACACTTGATGTTCGAACAGGTCTTTCTCCATTGTCCATTTTAGCTTCCTTTGCATGCCTTTTAGCTGCTGAGAAGGATGTACCACAGATATCTGATCCTCCAGAAATAAAGTTTATCACTTGTGCATCTGCCGGAGGGGCTGGAGCTTTCTCAGGGATCCTTTCAGGATCCTGGGTCCTTGACTTTTTTCTACGCATCAATTCTTTTAAATGCCCATTGCTCAATAGATATCCAATTTCCTTTCTCAATGTGATGCATTCTTCTGTTAAATGCCCAAAATCCTCATGGTATGCACACCACTTTGATTTGTCTTTGGTTGCAGCCGGTCTGTCATTTTTTTCTAGGCCATCTGGCTTTATCTCCTAGATTCTGCATCGCAAGGATTAGTTCATTGTTATCAACGGAAAAACAATATTCAGAAATTGGAGGATAATCCTCATCATCATCTTCTTGATCAACAGCATGCACGTTCTGGTTGTCAGATCTGTTATTGGATTTGAATTTGTTGTTCTTGTACGAGGATCCTTGCTTTTCTTGTTTTGAGGATCCTGCTAATCTCTCCTGGATCCTCTTGTCATCCTCTAGCCGGATGAACCTGAGTGCCCGGGTTCTTACCTCATCTAGGTTCCTGCATGGTGTCATAACAAGATCATCATAGAACAATGAATCCCTAAGCAATCCCATTTTGAAGGCCTCAGCAGCCGTGGCTATATCCAAGTTGGGAATGTCTAAGGATTCTTTACTAAATTTGGTTATGTAATCCCTTAATGATTCATTATTGTTTTGGTCAAAAATCACACAAGGATTATGCAACCAAACTCTTTGTAAACGGGGAATGATGCTTGGTTTGGTGAACAAAGATAAGGATCACTTAAATGAAAATTGCACAAGTGACACAAGGATTTATACGAGGAAAAAGCCCTTGATCAATGAATGATCTCCGGCATAAAAAACCTCGTGTGATGGAAACTACCGATCACCAAACTTCAATATAACAAACAATGTTTACAATTTTGGATGGTAACGAGCTAGGTACAAGGATCACTATAGTATCGTATGCTAGAGCGTGTGAGAAATGTGTTGTGTCCTCCGAATGCTGTAGAGTGCCATTTATATAAGCGTGTGTGCTTGTATTTTAGGTAAATCACCTAACTACTAGCTCGTTACTCCTTTAGAAATAGAAGTAAATTTAGCCTAACTAATTGCGCTTAAATTGTGCTAGGTTTCCATATTCTCCATAACGTCCATCTTTGATTGTGCTAGTGCGAAATTAGTGTGACAGATTCCTTGTTAACGTTGCTAAGACCAGGTCCAACTCGTAATTCCTGCAAAACATCATTAAATTCAAAAAGAACAATCGTTAGTATGAGGATCCTTAGGATGATCCGTGATCCTGATCCTGGAGCTCTTCTGAGGATCACTATCTGCCAAGGAAACAAGGATCACTTGTTAGGATATCATGTAAGGATCATAGGTCATAAAAATCCTGCCCTAACAATTGCCCCCAAAATATAAGGAGTATTTATGTAATATAAACGAGTTATATTTTGTTGGTCTTATCTATAACTAACTCAACGGATATATAGCCATTAAGAATGAACTATCTGTTGCGATCTGACGTCATGGAAGTGATAGCCCTGCATAATCATGATTATAAATAGAGATAGGGATAGAATCGTTTGCATTTAAATTCAAGAACTCTTCCCTTTATAACCGCGACCAGAGGATTGAACAGGTATTCCCCTTTATTTTCTTCTTGCTTGCTCTGTTTCTCTTTCTCTTTCCATCGTTCTGTAAAAGATGTTGCTCCGGAACTCTCCCTGCAAGGATCCTAAGAAGAACAGCCCTTTGAAGGGTCAAGGGATCATCAAGGATTCTCCTACCGAGAGGTGTTGTTTTACCGTCCCTCAAATCGACAAAATCCTTCGTTGCTTTCCGGCGGAAACCCTTTTCAAGTCTTTTAGTCCTACCGCTTTGAGTGATTTCATCTCTGAGACTTGGGTAGCTTTCCCGGTCACTCCTTTCATGATAGGATACTCGTATCCTTTCCCTCAGTTTACCCAATCCTTTTTCTCCCTTACCGGCATCTGCTATATCCAGGCTATGCCGATGATCTGAAGGGTGTTATACACCCTTGAAAGGATCATCGAACAAGAAGGGATAGACCTTGGCATGGCAGAGTTGGCTGAGATGTATGATCTCACAACTTTTGGATCCCACCGATACTTGTTCAAACGAAAGGCTGGAGAAGAGCACCCTGTTCTCAAAGTTACCAAAAATGACATGAACTGGAAGCGGCGGTTCTTTTTTGTAAAGAGAGATACCATCCCTAATGGGGAGGATTTGCCCAAGAAGTGGGCTACCCATGGTAGGATATAGGATCCTGGAAGGATCACCGTAGAACTTGTCCTTTAGCATGAGAATCACTGATGTTCTGTTGTTTTCTTGTTGTGCAGCTATCTCCGTTTCACACCTGAAGTTGACTCCTGCTGCAAAAGAGAGATTCCTGGCCTTTAAGAAGCTCGATCCTGAAATAAGAACTTTCCAGGTTACTATCCAGGATTCTCAGGAAGTATCCTCTGCCTCTGTCACAATGTCAAGTAAGTATCCTTATTTAAAAAGCAATTCTGTGTAGGATTTCAAATTTAGTTAGAATACTTATCTTATTTTGGTTGTGTAGGTGCTGGAAAATCCTCTAAGTCTGCTTCGAAGTTCGGCATTGATGATCTTACTAATGTCAAATCTGCAAGGAAGAAGACTCCTGCTGCTAGCCCAACTGCTTCAGCTCCTAAAGCACCAATCAGGGGAAAAGGAAGCAAGAAGAGAAAGGCCTCTGAGGATTTGCAAGGTCTGCCCCTGCTTCGCCAACAGTGTCTGGATTACATCAGCAAGGTAAGGATCACTGTCCTACTTGTGTATCCTGCTGGTCTAAGGATCACTTGGTTTCTGACATTATTCCTTGTCTTCCTTGTAGAAATTTGCTGAAGTAGAGACATATGTTGGCCATGTTGAGGATCAGGATCGCCAGATTGCTGACCTTCAACAGGTTGGGGTGTTGAAGGATCTCAAGATAGCCGATCTTCAGAAGGAGCTCTAGGCCACCAAGAATGATGCTGCCAAGATGCCGATCAACTTTGACTATGAGAAGCACGAGATCACCCAGGATGCCAAGGTCTCTGCCGCGATAACTATGTACAAGATCCAGCTACAGATGGCTGCGGATGCTCAGGATCCTGCTTTTGACAAGAGCACCTGGGATGTCGAAGGCTGGAAGGCTAGGCTGGCTGAACTGGAGGATGAGGAGGAGGCTGAGGAGATTCCGATGCTTGAGGGTGGAGACATTGGCAAGGATCAGGGTGGAGAGGCAAGTGGAGCCGGTGGTGATGGTGCAGCGAAGGATTGAGCTGCAGGATTGGGCAATGATGGAAATTTCTAGACATAGCCGGAGCCCAATTTTTTTTGTTTGGTGGTTGTGATGTCTTAAAACAATTATGGTCTGTATTTGAACAATAGTTTAGGGTTGAGGATCTAGGATCCTGTGAACAATAGGTAGGATTACATATGGTGGAGGGATCCTCTGTTTGGGGGATGAAGCCATTGTGATCCTGCCGCCTATAATTTCATGCACTTGCTATGACCACATGAACAATGGACACCCTTTGCCAACCCATGTGGACGGGCCACGTTTTGCTGGTAGAAACGTGGGTTGGCAATTTTGACAACTTTAAAAAGGGGTTAAATATTTAATGAATAAAACTTTTAACTTTTGACTTATCCTGTGATGTTATCCTTGTTTATCCTTTTAATTTCCAATTGTTTTGATATATATTTGTCTGAGTAAGAAAAAGTTAAGCAAATTATGTTTAAGAAATTTAGGATATGATCCAGGATCAAATATCCTATAATCGAAAACTTCCAAAAAGTAGTTAATTTTAAGGATCATAGGTTCAATTGTCAAAGTGTGAGGGTTAGTCAAAATAATGAATGTATTCAAAACAGTTAAGGATCATACCTGAGAATCCAAGTTAGGATCTTAACCTTTAACCAGGACAACCATAGGAGGAACTTTAATGGGTAATAAGGATTGAGGATCCTTAATTGTTTATCTTTGAAAGCCTGAAAATAGAATATAACTTGGGACTAAGCCAATATCATAGATAAGTTAGTAACTGGGGACATGCCCAAAGGATAACTGGGGACAAGCCCAAAGGATCACTGGGGACAAGCCCGAAGGATAACTGGGGACAAGCTCAAGGATCGTATGTAAACTGGAGTATGGCCCTCACTGGCGACTATCCAAACTTAGTGACATGAAAATGCCAAAACCATAGCTAACGTGAAAATGTTAGAAACCTTAGGAACGGATGTATGGTACGTCTACCATTATACGTAGGATCCTAGGTATAGCCAGTACGATGGAATTGTCAGCCCCTAAAGCGAGTACTGGTCCCAAAGACGTGAACTATACCAGGATCATCGTGCGCTACAGGCGAAACTGGGGACAAGCCCAAGGATAACTGGGGACAAGCCCAAATAACTGGGGTTGAACCCAAGGATCTGAGTTGCTTCTGAAGATTGTCGACAATATGCTAAGGATACCTGGACTATCAGAACTCAAAATCTCGTGAGAGAAGGATGAAGGATACATGATCCTTATCCTTAAATAAGAAAATATGTAAATAAGAGTTCAAGCTTAGGACATTACCAGAGTAAGGATCATTGATGCTTCAGGGATCCTTGAAGGATACTTCCAATGTAAGGATCATATATGCCAGAAGGATCCTGCTCACATGAAATATTTCTTCAAGTGGACAGCATTCCAGGCTCTTGGTAACAGATTACCTTCCATGGTAAGCAATCTATATGCCCCCTTTCCTGCTTCGGCTTCGATCAAATAAGGGCCTTCCCATCTTGGTGCCAATTTCCCATCAACAGGATTGGTGGTATTTTGGAATGCTTTTCTCAATACCATATCCCCAACTTGGAATTTCCTTATCCTGACATTTTTGTTATAAGCACCAGTCATTCTTTGTTGGTAGCTAGCCATCCTTATCTTAGCTGAGTCTCTGATTTCCTCAATAGTATCCAAGTCTTGAACCAAGTTCTGATCATTTTCCTCAGGATCACGGGTACTTGTTCTAGCAGTTGGAACCACCATTTCTGTTGGGATCACTGATTCTGCCCCCAAATACCAAATAGAAGGGTGTTTGACCAGTAGCATTCTTGGGAGTTGTCCTATCAGCCCAAAGCACATAAGGCAATTCCTTTGCCCATTTCCCCTTCTTGGATCCAAGTTTCTTCTTTAGATTGTTGATGATGATCTTGTTGGATGATTCTGCTTGACCATTGGCCTGTGGGTGGACTGGTGTTGATGTTATCATCTTAATCCCCCAGCTGTCACAAAAGTTAGTAGTTCTGCTCCCAATAAATTGGGAACCATTATCACATACAATTTCAGAAGGAATGCCAAATCTAGTTATAATGTTTCTCTTAATAAAGGATATAACTTCCTTCTCTCTGACTTGGGCAAAAGCTTCAGCCTCTATCCACTTGGAGAAGTAGTCAGTCATAGCAAGTGTTTTGGTCAAAAATCACACAAGGATAATGTAACCAAACTTTATGTAAACGGGGTATGATGCTTGGTTAGCTATGAAAGTAAAGGATCACTTCTGTGATAAAGATACAAAGACACAATGATTTACACGAGGAAAAAGCCCTTGATCAATGTATGATCTCCGGCATAAAAAACCTCGGGTGATGGCAACTACCGATCACCAATTTCAATATAATAAAAATGTAGTTACAACTTCGGATGATAATGAGCTGAGTACAAGGATCACTGAGTGTCTAAGTGTTGAGAGTTGTGTCGTATGTTGTGTGTGTTCTTCCGAATGAGGAAGATGGGTATTTATACATGTGTAGGTAACTTATTTTAGGTAGATAGACCACTAATCAGCTCATTACCCCTTTAGAAATAAAGATAATCTAGCCTAAATTGCTGCCCATTAATCAAGCTAAGTTTCCATATCCGGTACAACGTCTATCTCCAATTTAGCTCTTGCCATATTTGTGAAAACGCGTCCCTGGATCATGATGTGTAGGGCATATCCTGCTAGGTGTTCCTGCAAAACAATTTTGTAACAAGTGGAAGTGACCGTTAGTGTAAGGATCACCATATCGTCCCATGATCCTGATCCTGAAGTCTGGCTGAGGATCACTATCTGCCAAAGAAACAAGGATCACTGGTCAGGATCACGTATAAGGATCATTTATAGTAAAATCCAGCCCCAACAATTGCCCCCAAAATATAAGGAGTTAAATGTAAATAGATGAGTTATATTTTGTTTTGAGCTTATCTCTAACGGACGATTCCGATTTACTAGCCGTTGCACATGGACTAGCCGTTATGATATTTACGTCACTGATGTGACAATCCCTGCGAATCATCATTATAAATAGGAGATAGGGTTAGGATCACTTTGTATTTAAGTTCGAAGTATCTCCCTTTATAATCGTCACCGAAGGCTTTGATCAGGTATCATTTTCTTCTTTCTCTTCTTTGCTCTGTTCTTTCTTGCTTTTACTCTGTTTTTTGTCTCGAACATGCTTCTTCGGAATTCACCGCACAAAGGCTCTAAGAAGGATAGTCCCTTGAAAAGCCAGGGGATTATCAAGGATTCTCCTATGGAGAGGTGCTGTTTTACCGATATCCAGATAGACAAGATTCGCCATTGCTTCCCGGCGAATGTTGTTTTTAAGCCTTTTGATCCTACTGCTTTGAGTGATTTTGTTTCGGACACTTGGGTGGCCTTTCCTGCTACCCCTTTCCTCATCGGGTACTCATATCCTTTTCCGACATTTACCCAATCCTTCTTTTCTCTTGCCGGCATCTCATATATCCAAGCTATGCCGATGATCTGGAGGGTTCTATATACCTTCGAGAGGATCATCGAGCAAGAAGGGATTGATTTGGGGATGTCAGAGTTAGCTGAACTTTATGATCTCACCACCTTTGGTTCTCACCGGTACTTGTTGAAACGGAAAGCTGGGGAGGATCATCCAATCTTCAAGGTTACCAAGAATGATACCAACTGGAAACGTCGATTTTTCTTTGTTAAGAGGGATTCCATCCCGGATGGAAAGGATCTGCCCAAGGAATGGGCCACTCATGGTAGGGTAGAGGATCCTTGAAGGATCACTATCAGTCCTGTCTCTTATGATGAGGATCACTGATGTCTTTTCTTTTTTGCAGCTATCTCTGTTGCTCACTTAAAGTTGACCCCTGCTGCCAAAGAAAGAGTGTTAGCCTTCAAGAAGCTTAACCCTGAAGTCAGAAGCTTCCAAATCATTATCCAAGATTCTCAAGAGATATCCTCTGCATCTGCCACAATGTCAAGTAAGTATCCTCATAGAAAATAAGTTTTATGTGAAAGTATTTAATTTAACAAGGGAACTTATCTTGTTTTTGAATTGTGTAGGTGCCGGAAAGTCTGCCAGGTCCGTTAAGTCTGCCTCCAAGTTTGGGATCAGTGACCTTGCCAACGTCACTTCCTCAAAGAAGAAAGCTCCCGCTGCTAGCCCTTCAGTCTCAGCTCCTAAAGCGTCCATTTGGGGCAAAGGGAAAAAGAGGAAAGCTTCTGATGAACTCCAAGGATTCCCTCTCCTTCGCCAGCAATTTCTTGATTACGTGAATGAGGTAAGGATCACTGCCCCTGTAGGTTATCCGCCTATCATATTTTATGTATCCTGCTTTTCTTGAGGATCACCTGAGTCTGAGCTTGTCTTTATTCTCTTGTTTGCAGAAACTTGCTGAGATTGAAACTTATCTTGGCAATGTTGAGGACCAGGAGAGCCAGATTGCTGATCTTCAACAAATGGGCGTGCTTAAGGATCTCAAAATAGGAGATCTTGAGAAGGAGCTCCGGGTCATGAAGGCTGAGGCTGCTCAGAGGTTGATTGATATGGATAACGAGAAGCAGGAGATCACCCAAGATGCTAAGGTCTCCGCGGCAATTGCTATGTATAAGATTCAACTTCAGATGGCCGAGGAAGCTCAGGATCCTACCTTTGACAAAGGCTCGTGGGATGTTGAAGGTTGGAAGGCAAGGCTGGCAGACCTGGAGGACGAGGATGAGGCTGAGGAGATCCCCATGCTGGAAGGTGGTGATGCTGGCAAGGATCAGGGTGAAGCGAGTGGAGCTGGTGGCGATGGTGCAGCGAAGGTTTGAGCTGCAAGATTGGGCAATGATAGAAACTTCTAGACATAGCCGGAGCCCAATTTTTTTTGTTTAGTGGTTGTGATGTTTTAAAACAATGATGGTCTGTATTTGAACAATAGTTTAGGGTTGAGGATCCTGGATCCTTTGAACAATAGGTAGGATTACAAAAGGTGGAGGGATCCTCTGTTTGGGGGATGAAGCCTTTGTGATCCTGCCGCTTTTACTTTCCTGCAAAAATGCTAAGACCGCATAGACAATGGACACCCTTTGCCAACCCATGTGGACGGGCCACGTTTTGCTGGTAGAAATGTGGGTTGGCAATTTTGACAACTTTTTGAAAGGGTTAATGATCCTTTTGTTTAATAATATAACTTAACTTTTCTGGCTTATCTTGCGTTGTTATCCTTCAATAATCCTCTTATTTCTTAATTGCTATATTTGTTAAAATAACGAGAGTTTGAAAAAGTGTTTAATAAACTTAGGATATGATCCTGGATCAAATATCCTTATATTGAAAATTCTTAAAGCGTTTTAGTTCAAGGATCATAGGTTCGGTTGTCAAAGTATAAGGGTTGGTTAGGATATAGAGTATAGTCAAAAATAGTCAAGGATCATACCTGAGGATCCACGTAAGGCTCCTAACCTTCAATCAAGACAACATAGATAAGACTTTGATAATTAATAAGGATTAAAGATCCTTATATGTTTAGACTTCCAAAACCTGAAAAGTGAGATGTAACTTGGGACTAAGCCAATGTAAAAGATAAATGAGTAACTGGGGACATGCCCAAAGTATAACTGAGGATGATTCCAGAGGATCACTGGGGACAAGCCCAAAAAGATAACTGGGGATGATCCCGGAGGATCACTGGGGACAAGCCCATAGGATAACTGGGGATGAGCCCAAAGGATAACTGGGGACAAGCCCAAAGGATCGTATGTAAACTGGAGTATGGCCCTTTCTGGCAACTATCCAAACTTAGTGACATGAAAATGTCAAAACCTTAGCTAACGTGAAAACGTTAGAAACCTTAGGAACGGATGTATGGTGCGTCCACCATTATACGTAGGATCCTGGGTATAGCCAGTACGATGAGGTCGCCAGCCCCGAAAGTGGGTACTGATCCCAAAGACGTGAACTATATCAGGATCATCGTGCGCTGCTGGCGGAAACTGGGGATAATCCCAAGGATAACTGGGGTTGGACCCGAGGATCTGTGATGCTTTTGAAGATCTTTGATGATATGCTGAAGATACCTGAACTATCATAACTCAAATGGTTTGTGAGTAGAGGATGAAGGATACATGATCCTTATCCTTAGGCAAAAAGTAAGAAAATGCAATAGTTTTAGGATAAGCATATTACCTGAGTAAGGATCACCGATATCTCCAGGATCCTTCAAGGATACTTCAATGTAAGGATCACATGCAGGAAGGATCATGTTCACATGAAATATTTCTTTAAGTGAACAGCATTCCAGGCTCTTGGTAACAAGTTTCCTTCCATGGTTAGCAACCTGTATGCCCCCTTTCCTGCTTCAGCTTCAATCAAGTAGGGACCTTCCCATTTTGGTGCTAGCTTCCCGTCAGCAGGATTGATGGTATTTTGAAATGCTTTTCTCAACACCATATCTCCGACTTGGAACTTCCTTATCCTGACATTCTTGTTGTAGGCACCAACCATCCTTTGTTGGTAGCTTGCCATCCTTATCCTAGCTAGATCCCTGTTTTCCTCAATAGTATCCAAATCCTGAGCTAGGATTGTAGCATTTTCTTCAGGATCACGAGCACTTGTTCTAGCAGTTGGGATCACCATCTCTGTTGGGATCACTGCTTCTGCCCCAAATACTAAAGAGAAAGGTGTTTGGCCAGTGGCATTCTTGGGAGTTGTCCTATCAGCCCATAGCACATAGGGTAACTCCTCTGCCCATTTTCCTTTCTTGGATCCTAGCTTCTTCTTCAGATTGTTGATGATGATCTTGTTGGATGATTCTGCTTGACCATTGGCTTGTGGATGAACTGGTGTTGATGTTATCATCTTGATTCCCCAACTGTCACAAAAGTTAGTGGTTCTGCTTCCAATGAATTGGGAGCCATTATCACATACAATTTCAGAGGGAATGCCAAATCTAGTTATAATGTTTCTTTTAATGAAGGATATGACTTCCTTTTCTCTGACTTGAGCGAAGGCTTCAGCTTCTATCCACTTGGAAAAATAGTCAGTCATGGCGAGCATAAATACTTTTCCACCAGGTGCTTTAGGAAGCTTGCCAACTATATCCATTCCCCATCTCATGAACGGCCAAGAGGATGGTATTGGGTGTAATAATTCAGCTGGTTGATGGAGGATATTGCTATGTCTTTGGCAAGGATCACACTTTTTAGCATACTCTACAGCATCCCTTTTCATGGTTGGCCAGTAGTACCCTGTTCTGAGGATCCTCGAGAATAATGCCCTGCCCCCAGCGTGGTTTCCACAATCTCCTTCATGGAAGTCTCTCAACACTTCTTCAATTTCAGGATCCTCAATACATCTTAAATATGGTCCTGCAAGGGATCGTTTATACAGCATGTTATTTAAGATTGTAAATTGAGATACCTTGATCCTGAAAGCTCTAGGATTTTCTCCCATTGGGATCTCTCCATTTTGCAAGTATCTCATGATTGGTGAGATCCATGATCCTGAATAAGATTGGGCTTCTTCACTAGGGATCATTGCAGTATCCTCTTCTATTTCCATGGCCACCTGTTTTTTAATAGCAGGAGCCAGGATATGGATGATAGGGATACTTATATCTTCTGGAATCTTCAAGGATGATCCTAAGTTGGCCAATGCATCAGCTTCCGTGTTATCCTCCCTTGGTACCTGTGTTAAGCTAAAAGAAACAAAAGAGAGTGCCAATTGTTTGACTATCTCTAAATATTTGGTTAGTTTTTCACCTTTAACAGCATAGGATCCATTAAAGTGATTGGTGATCAATAATGAATCTACATATACTTCGAGATATCTTACCCCCATATCCTTAGCAATCTGTAAGCCAGCAATTAAGGCTTCATATTCAGCCTCATTGTTAGTTGCTTGGAACTCACAGGCTATGGAGTGGGGTATTATGTCCCCCTGTGGCGATTTTAGTAGGATCCCTAGCCCTGTGCCTTTGATATTTGAGGATCCGTCAGTGTGTAGGATCCAAGGATCCTTGGTCTCATCCAGCTGTTGGACCTCCAATTCTGCTTCCTTTTGTAGATCACTACTGAAATCAGCCACAAAGTCAGCTAATGCTTGAGATTTAATGGCTGTTCTTGGTTCGTATCTTATATCATGGGCACTAAGCTTCACTGCCCACTTAGCCATTTTTCCTGACATATCCGGTTTCCTGAGGACATTCTTAATTGGAAAATTAGTTTTAACAACAATAGTATGGGTTTCAAAATAATGCCTTAACTTAGTGGATGCCATGATTAATGCAAGGATAAGTTTTTCGAGGTGTGAGTACCTGGATTCGGCATCAAGCAAACTTTTACTTACATAGTAGATAGGATATTGTGTACCTTCATGATCCTTGACGAGGACTGCACTTACAGCGGTTGAGGATATCGCTAGGTATAAGGATAACACATCTCCTTTCTCCGGTTTTGCTAATGCTGGTGCTGAGGACATATATTCTTTAAGGGCTTGTAAAGCATTCTCATGCTTCTCAGTCCATTCGAACTTCTTATTCTTCCTTAGGATATCGTAGAATTCTTTGCACTTTTCTGAGGATTTCGATATGAACCTGTTCAAAGCTGCTATCCTGCCTGTTAGTCTTTGAACATCCTTGGCATTGGCAGGAGATTTGATATTTATTAATGCTTTGATTTGTTCCGGGCTTGCTTCAATGCCCCTCTGGGTTACCATGTATCCTAAGAACTTTCCTGCCTTAACACCAAAATGGCATTTTGAAGGATTAAGTTTCATGTTGTAACTATCAAGGATATCGAATGCTTCTTCCAAGTCCCTTAGGTGATCCTCAGCTTTCTTTGACTTGACCACCATATCATCTATGTACACCTCCATAGTTTTTCCAATTTGATCTTTGAACATCATATTTACCAGCCTTTGATATGTTGCACCTGCATTTCTTAGTCCAAAAGGCATGGCAATATAACAATATAAACCGGTTGGGGTCATAAAGGCTGTATCCTCTTGGTCAGATGGTTCCATCTGGATTTGTTGGAATCCGGATGATGCATCCATAAAAGTTAACAGTTCATGCCCCGCTGTTGCATCCACCATGGAGTCAATGTGGGGTAATGGGAAAGGATCCTTGGGACATGCCTTATTCAAATCAGTGAAATCGACACATACCCTCCACTTTCCGTTTTTCTTTTGGACAACGACCACATTGGCTAACCATTTAGGATACTTTACCTCTCTGATCATACCTGCTCGAAGTAGTCTCTCTACTTCTTCTTGGATAATGGCATTCCTTTCTGGTGCAAACTTCCTCCTTTTTTGATGGATTGGCTTGATAGACCTGTCAATGCCAAGTTTGTGAGTAATAATATCCTTAGATATACCTGTCATATCTTCATGTTTCCAAGCAAAGGTGGATTTTCTTCTTTTGAGGAAGGATATCATGTCTTCTTTCATTTTGCCAAGGATCCCTGATCCGATATAGATTTTTGATTCAGGATCACTAGGATCCAAGAGGATTTCATCTACATCTTGTTCCCTTGCCTCCAAGACGTTCCTCGGAGGATACTGTAATTGCTATTGCTCCCTTGGTTTCGAGGTTGGCTTCATGGATGAGGTATAGCAATCCTTAGCTTCTTGCTGGTCACTGTCGATCTTGATTATCCCCCATGGGCTAGGGAGCTTCACACATTGATGGTAGGTAGACGGAACTGCTTTCATGTCATGTATCCAAGGCCTGCCAAGGATAACGTTGCAACAAGATAAACAGTCAATAACACAAAATTTTTGGTAATTATGTAATCCTTCCACGTAGATTGGGATTTTGATGTCCCCCAGAGTTTTCTTCGTTTCTCCACTGAATCCCACCAGCACAGAGGATCTTGGTGTGATGTCTGATTCTGGGATTCCCATCTTCTTCAAGACATCAAGCTGGATAATGTTCACTGAGCTCCCTCCGTCAATAAGGATCCTGCGGACAAAATGGTTAGAGATAAAGAGAGTGATAACTAAGCTATCATGGTGAGGATCCTGAACATTAATGCGATCATCCTCATCAAATGTTATCATCTTTCCTTCTGAGACGCTTGAGGTTCTAATAGGCCTTTCTCCATTATCCATTTTTGATTCTTTTGCATGTCTTTTGGCCGCTGAGAAGGATGTTCCACAAATGTCTGATCCTCCGGATATGAAGTTAATCACTTGTGCGTTTGCCGGAGGTGCTGGAGCCTTTTCAGGGATCCTTTCAGGATCCTGGGTCCTTTGCTTTTTTCTCCCCAATAATTCTTTTAGATGCCCCTTGCTTAGCAGGTATCCAATTTCCTTTCTTAAGGCTATGCAATCTTCAGTCAGATGGCCGAAATCCTCATGGTATGCACACCATTTGGACTTGTCTTTAGTCCCGGATGGTTTATCATTCTTCCTGGGCCACCTAGCCTTTTCACCTAGATTCTGCATTGCAAGGATTAGTTCATGATTATCAACGGAAAAACAATATTCTGAGATTGGAGGATATTCTTCATCATCCTCTTCTTGGTCGACAGCATGCACATTCTTGTTCTCGTTTCTATGGTAGGATTTGAACTTGTTGCTTTTGAAGAAGGATCCTTGCTTATCTTGTTTTGAGGATCCTACTTGTCTCTCCTGGATCCTCTTGTCATCCTCTAGCCGGATAAACCTGAGTGCTCGAGTTCTTACTTCATCTAAGTTCCTGCAAGGTGTCATAACAAGATCATCATAGAATAATGAATCCTTAAGAAGTCCCATTTTGAAGGCTTCAACAGCCGTAGCCATATCCAAGTTGGGAATATCCAAGGATTCTTTACTAAATTTAGTTATATAATCTCTTAATGATTCGTTATGATTTTGAGTTATCCTGTACAAATCACTAGTTAATTTTTCAAATTTTCTACTACAAGAAAATTGGTTATTGAATAAATTAACTAAATTAGCAAATGAAGTAATAGAGTAAGGGGGAAGACTTAGCAGCCATTTGAGGGCTGATCCAGTAAGAGTAGATCCAAATCCTTTACATAGGCATGCTTCCTTCAATTTTTCCGGGATAGGATTGATCTCCATCCTTTCCCTGTATTGTGCTATATGCTCCTCTGGATCCGTTGTGCCGTCATACAACTTCATGGTAGGGATATGGAACCTTTTGGGTACCTCTGCAGCACAGATTGGTGGTGCAAAGCGAGATACCTTGTGGCTCCCATCTGCAATCTCTGGGATAGGCTTGACTACCCCTGGAACACTTGAGATCATGTCCTTTAGTTTCTGTAGTTCCCTGGCCATAACATGATTGGTACCTGTATCCTGCATGAATCCATGGTTAGTGGTAGGATAATTATTTAAAGTGTTACCTCCCATTGGGTTCAAGTTAGGGAATCCATATTGCTGGGATTCTGGAACAACGGAGGGACCAGTGGAAGCTATAGTCTGCATTGGAATGAAGTCCCCTTGATGGACATCTAGACTCCCTGTTTGCAAACTTTTTAGGGATCCTGGCATCTGTAAGGATCCTGGTATCTGGGATGATCCTGGAACGAAGGAGGATCCTTGAACCTGGGATGATCCTGGGATAAAGGAGGATCCTTGGCCCTGGAATGATCCTGGGATAAAGTAGGATCCTTGAAACTGCTGTGCCCCCGGATAGGCTCCCGGATTCATGAAGGATCCCATATACTGAGGATAGGATCCTGCTGGCTGAAAATACGAGCCCGATGTCTGAGTCATTGCTGCTGACTTGAGATGTAATCCTCTCGTCTCCCCTGTGATCTGTACGTCTGGGATCCCTGATGGCTGAGAGGTGACCATTGGAGTCTCAAAACTCAAGGATTTTGGCATCAGTGGGGAATGATCCTCTGCCGCTTTCTTTTGTCTTTTGAGATCTCCAATCTCCCTGAGGATCCTGTCATTAGTTTCATCCTGCCGCTGCATACGATCCTTCATCTGCAAAATTAAAGCAAACACATCACTAGTACTGGGAATAGAAGAATTCATAGCAGAAGAAGATGGAGGTTTAGAGAAAGAAGGGGTTGGTCTCTTCTCAGCATTTCTCTGGGATCCCGCCGGTGGAGGAGGTAGAGTGGTTTGTGCTGAGGTGATTGTAGACATCGCCGTGGAGGTGTTCTTCAATGATGAAGCCATGTAACTCTTTGAAATGATTTCGAACAAAAGATTTTCTTTATGAATGAAGCACCAATTGCCCCACGGTGGGCGCCAAACTGTTTTGGTCAAAAATCACACAAGGATAATGTAACCAAACTTTATGTAAACGGGGTATGATGCTTGGTTAGCTATGAAAGTAAAGGATCACTTCTGTGATAAAGATACAAAGACACAATGATTTATACGAGGAAAAAGCCCTTGATCAATGTATGATCTCCGGCATAAAAAACCTCGGGTGATGGCAACTACCGATCACCAATTTCAATATAATAAAAATGTAGTTACAACTTCGGATGATAATGAGCTGAGTACAAGGATCACTGAGTGTCTAAGTGTTGAGAGTTGTGTCGTATGTTGTGTGTGTTCTTCCGAATGAGGAAGATGGGTATTTATACATGTGTAGGTAACTTATTTTAGGTAGATAGACCACTAATCAGCTCATTACCCCTTTAGAAATAAAGATAATCTAGCCTAAATTGCTGCCCATTAATCAAGCTAAGTTTCCATATCCGGTACAACGTCTATCTCCAATTTAGCTCTTGCCATATTTGTGAAAACGCGTCCCTGGATCATGATGTGTAGGGCATATCCTGCTAGGTGTTCCTGCAAAACAATTTTGTAACAAGTGGAAGTGACCGTTAGTGTAAGGATCACCATATCGTCCCATGATCCTGATCCTGAAGTCTGGCTGAGGATCACTATCTGCCAAAGAAACAAGGATCACTGGTCAGGATCACGTATAAGGATCATTTATAGTAAAATCCAGCCCCAACAGCAAGCATGAACACTTTTCCACCAGGTGCCTTAGGGAGCTTGCCAACTATATCCATCCCCCATCTCATAAATGGCCAAGAGGATGGTATAGGATGTAGAAATTCAGCCGGCTGATGAAGGATATTGCTGTGTCTTTGACAAGGATCACACTTCTTAGCATACTCCACAGCATCCCTTTTCATAGTTGGCCAGTAGTATCCTGTCCTTAAGATCCTTGAGAACAATGCCCTGCCCCCAGTGTGGTTTCCACAATCTCCTTCATGGAAATCTTTTAACACTTCTTGGACTTTAGGATCCTCGATACATCTTAAATATGGTCCTGCAAGAGATCGCTTATACAGCATATTATTTAAGATTGTGAATTGAGATACCTTAATTCTGAAAGCCCTAGGGTTTTCTCCCATAGGAATCTCTCCGTGTTGTAAGTATCTCATGATTGGTGAGATCCATGATCCTGAACAAGATTGAGTATCCTCACTGGGGATCATTGCAGAATCCTCTCCTATTTCCATGGTCAACTGATTTTCAATAGTAGGAGCCAGGATATGGATGATGGGGATACTTATATCCTCTGGGATCTTCAAAGATGATCCTAGATTTGCCAATGCATCAGCTTCTGTATTTTCTTCCCTTGGTACCTGTGTCAAACTGAAGAAAACAATGGAGAGTGCCAATTCTTTAACTATCTCTAAATATTTGGTTAGTTTTTCACCTTTAACAGCATAGGATCCATTAAAGTGATTAGTGATTAACAATGAATCCACGTATACCTCAAGATACCTGATCCCCATATGCTTAGCAATTTGCAAACCAGCTATTAAGGCTTCATATTCAGCCTCATTATTAGTGGCTTGGAACTCACAAGCTATGGAGTGGGGTATTATGTCCCCCTGTGGCGATTTTAGTAGTATACCAAGCCCTGTGCCTTTAACATTTGTGGATCCATCAGTATGTAGTATCCAAGGATCCTTGGTCTCATCCAGCTGCTGGACTTCCAATTCGGCTTCCTTTTGTAAATCACTACTGAAATCAGCCACAAAGTCTGCTAATGCTTGAGATTTGATGGCTGTTCTAGGTTCATATCTTATATCATTGGCACTAAGCTTTACTGCCCACTTAGCCATCCTTCCGGACATCTCTGGTTTCCTGAGGACATTCTTAATTGGAAAATTAGTTCTAACAACAATAACATGGGTTTCAAAATAATGTCTTAGTTTAGTAGATGCCATAATTAGTGCAAGAATAAGTTTTTCAAGGTGTGAATACCTGGATTCAGCATCAAGTAAACTCTTACTTACATAATAGACAGGATATTGTGTACCTTCATGATCCTTAACAAGGACTGCACTTACTGCTTTTGAGGATACCGCAAGATCTAAGGATAACACATCTCCTTTTTCTGGTTTCATCAATGCTGGAGCTGAGGACATGTATTCTTTGAGGGCTTGTAAAGCATTCTCATGCTTTTCAGTCCATTCGAATTTCTTGTTTTTTCTTAGGATATCATAGAATTCTTTACACTTTTCTGAGGATTTGGATATAAATCTGTTTAGAGCTGCTATCCTGCCTGTTAACCTTTGCACATCCTTAGCGTTGGCAGGGGATTTGATATTCACCAACGCTTTGATTTGTTCCGGGCTTGCTTCAATGCCCCTCTGGGTTACCATATATCCTAAGAATTTGCCTGCTTTAACACCAAAGTGACATTTTGAAGGATTAAGCTTCATGTTATATTTATCAAGGATATCAAATGCTTCCTCCAAGTCCCTTAGGTGATCCTCAGCTTTTTTGGATTTCACCACCATATCGTCTATGTACACTTCCATAGTTTGTCCAATTTGATCCTTGAACATCATATTCACCAGCCTTTGATATGTTGCACCTGCATTTCTTAATCCAAATGGCATAGCAATATAACAATATAAACCGGTTGGGGTCATAAAAGTCGTATCCTCTTGGTCAGATGGTTCCACCTGAATTTGTTGGAATCCAGATGATGCATCCATGAAGGTTAACAGTTCATGACCCGCCGTTGCATCCACCATGGAGTCAATGTGGGGTAATGGGAAAGGATCCTTGGGACATGCCTTATTCAAATCGGTGAAATCGACACATACCCTCCACTTTCCATTTTTCTTTTGAACAACAACCACATTGGCCAGCCATTTTGGATATTTCACTTCTCTAATCATACCTGCTCGTAGTAATCTTTCCACCTCTTCCTGGATAATGGCATTTCTTTCTGGTGCAAACTTCCTCCTTTTTTGATGGATTGGTTTAACTGACCTGTCAATGCCAAGTTTATGAGTGATAATATCTTTAGATATACCTGTCATATCCTCATGTTTCCATGCAAAGGTAGATTTTCTTCTTTTGAGGAAGGATACGATGTCTTCTTTCATTTGTCCAAGGATCCCTGATCCGATATAGATTTTGGATTCAGGATCATCAGGATCCAGGAGGATTTCGTCCACATCCTGCTCTCTTGCCTCCAAGACACCCCTTGGAGGATACTTTAATTGCTATTTCTCCCTTGATTTTGAGGCTGGTTTCATTGATGAGGTGTAACAATCCTTAGCCTCCTGCTGATCACTATCGATCTTGATTATTCCCCAAGGGCTAGGGAGCTTCACACATTGATGGTAGGTGGATGGGACTGCCTTCATATCGTGTATCCAGGGCCTACCAAGGATAACATTACAATAAGACAAACAGTCAATAACACAAAATTTTTGATAATTATGTAATCCTTCTACGTAAATTGGTGTGATGTCTGATTCAGGAATACCCATTTTCTTCAGAACATCAAGTTGGATAATGTTTACCGAACTTCCTCCGTCAATAAGGATCCTGCAGACAAAATGGTTAGAAATAAAGAGAGTAATAACTAAACTATCATGATGAGGATCCTGGATATCTACGCGATCATCCTCATCAAAGGTTATCATTTTTCCTTCCGAGACACTTGATGTTCGAATAGGTCTTTCTCCATTATCCATTTTAGCTTCCTTTGCATGCCTTTTAGCTGCTGAAAACGATTTACCACAGATGTCTGATCCTCCGGAAATAAAGTTTATCACTTGTGCATCTGCCGGAGGGGCTGGAGCTTTTTCAGGGATCCTTTCAGGATCCTGAGTCCTTTGCTTTTTTCTTCCCATCAACTCTTTTAAATGTCCCTTGCTCAACAGATATCCAATTTCCTTTCTTAATGCGATGCATTCTTCTGTTAAATGCCCAAAATCCTCATGGTATGCACACCATTTTGATTTGTCTTTAGCTGCGGCTGGTTTGTCACTCTTTCTGGGCCATCTGGCTTTTTCTCCTAGATTCTGCATTGCAAGGATTAGTTCATGGTTATCAACGGAAAAACAGTATTCAGAAATCGGAGGATAATCCTCATCATCCTCTTCTTGGTCAACAGCATGCACGTTCTGGTTGTCGGTTCTATTGTAGGATTTGAATTTGTTGCTTTTGAAAGAGGATCCTTGCTTCTCTTGTCTTGAGGATCCTACTTGTCTTTCCCGGATCCTCTTGTCATCCTCTAGCCGGATGAACCTGAGTGCCCGAGTCCTTACTTCGTCTAGGTTCCTGCATGGTGTCATAACAAGATCATCATAGAACAATGAATCCTTAAGCAATCCCATTTTAAAGGCCTCAACAGCTGTGGCCACATCCAAGTTGGGAATGTCCAAGGATTCTTTACTAAATTTGGTTATATAATCCCTTAATGATTCATTATGACCCTGAGTTATCCTATATAAATCACTAGTCAATCGTTCAAATTTTCTGCTACAAGAAAATTGATTATTGAATAAGTTTACTAAATTAGCAAACGAAGTAATAGAGTAAGGGGGAAGACTTAGCAGCCATTTAAGAGCTGATCCAGTAAGAGTGGATCCAAATCCCTTGCATAGGCATGCTTCCTTTAACCTTTCTGGAATTGGATTGATCTCCATCCTCTCCCTGTATTGTGCTATGTGTTCCTCAGGATCCGTTGTACCATCATACAGCTTCATAGTAGGGATATGGAATCTTTTGGGTATCTCAGCATCACAAATTGGTGGTGCAAAATGAGATACCTTATGGCTTCCATCTGCAATCTCCGGGATAGGTTTGACTACCCTTAGAACACTTGATATCAGGTCCTTCAGTTTCTGTAGTTCTCTGGCCATAGCATGGTTGATACCTGTATCCTGCATGAATCCATGGTTAGTGGTAAGAGAATTATTAAAAGTGTTACCTCCCATCGGGTTCAAGTTAGGAACATTGGATGTGAATCCATATTGCTGGGATTCTGGGATGATAGAGGGACCAGTGGAAGCAATGGTCTGCATTGGAATAAAATCTCCTTGATGGACATATGGACTTCCTGTTTGCAAATTCTTCAAGGATCCTGGTATCTGAAGGGATCCCTGAACATGGGATGATCCTGGAACAAAGGAGGATCCTTGAACCTGGGATGATCCTGGAACGAATGAGGATCCTAAGTTCATGAAGGATCCCATATGCTGAGTATAGGATCCTGCCGGCTGGAAATATGATCCTGATGCCTGAGTCACTGTTGCTGGGCCAAAATGCACTCCTCTTGATCCACCCATATGTTGAATGTCTGGGACCTCTGATGGCTGAGAAGTAATCATCGGGGTATCAAAATTCAAAGATTTGGGCATCAGTGGGGAATGATCCTCTGCCGTTTTCTTTTGCCTTTTGAGGTCTCCGATTTCCTTGAGGATCCTGTCATTAGTTTCATCCTGCTGCTGCATACGATCCCTCATCTGCAAAATCAAAGTAAATATATCACTAGTACTGGGAGCAGAAGAAGTTAGAGCAGAAGAAGATGAAGGTTTAGAGAAGATAGGAGTTGGTCTCTTCTCAGCATTTTTCTGAGATCCAGCTGGTGGTGGAGGCAAAGGTGGAATGCCATTAGATGAAATGATTGCAGACATCGCTGTGGAGGTATTCTTCAACGATGAAGCCATGCAACACTCCGGAATGATCACCAACAGAAAAACTTTTTTATGAACGAAGCACCAATTACCCCACGGTGGGCGCCAAACTGTTTTGGTCAAAAATCACACAAGGATTATGCAACCAAACTCTTTGTAAACGGGGAATGATGCTTGGTTTGATGAACAAAGATAAGGATCACTTAAATGAAAATTGCACAAGTGACACAAGGATTTATACGAGGAAAAAGCCCTTGATCTATGAATGATCTCCGGCATAAAAAACCTCGGGTGATGGAAACTACCGATCACCAAACTTCAATATAACAAATAATGTTTACAATTTTGGATGGTAACGAGCTAGGTACAAGGATCACTATAGTATCGTATGCTAGAGCGTGTGAGAAATGTGTTGTGTCCTCCGAATGCTGTAGGTTTCCATATTCTCCATAACGTCCATCTTTGATTGTGCTAGTGCGAAATTAGTGTGACAGATTCCTTGTTAACGTTGCTAAGACCAGGTCCAACTCGTAATTCCTGCAAAACATCATTAAATTCAAAAAGAACAATCGTTAGTATGAGGATCCTTAGGATGATCCGTGATCCTGATCCTGGAGCTCTTCTGAGGATCACTATCTGCCAAGGAAACAAGGATCACTTGTTAGGATATCATGTAAGGATCATAGGTCATAAAAATCATGCCCTAACAATTATGACCCTGAGTTATCCTATATAAATCACTAGTTAATCGTTCAAATTTTCTACTACAAGAAAACTGATTATTGAATAAATTAACTAGATTAGCAAATGAGGTAATAGAGTAAGGGGGAAGACTTAGCAGCCATTTGAGAGCCGATCCAGTAAGAGTGGATCCAAATCCCTTGCATAGGCATGCTTCCTTTAACCTTTCTGGAATTGGATTGATCTCCATCCTCTCCTTGTATTGTGCTATGTGTTCCTCAGGATCCGTCGAACCATCATACAACTTCATAGTTGGAACATGGAATCTTTTGGGTATCTCAGCATCACAAATTGGTGGTGCAAAACGAGATATCTTATGGCTTCCATCTGCAATCTCCGGGATAGGTTTGACCACTCCTGGATCACTTGATATCACATCCTTCAGTTTTTGCAACTCTCTGGCCATAGCATGGTTGATACCTGCATCCTGCATGAATCCATGGTTAGTGGTAAGAGAATTATTAAAAGTGTTACCTCCCATTGGGTTCAAGTTAGGAACACTGGATGTGAATCCATATTGCTGGGACTCTGGGATAATGGAGGGACCAGTGGAAGCAATGGTCTGCATTGGAATAAAGTCTCCCTGATGGACATCGGAACTTCTTGTTTGCAAACTCCTCAAGGATCCTGGCATCTGGAAGGATCCCTGAAACTGGGATGATCCTGGAACAAAGGAGGATCCCTGAACCTGGGATGATCCTGGAACAAAGGAGGATCCTTGAACCTGGGATGATCCTGGCACAAAGGAGGATCCCTGAACCTGGGATGATCCTGGAACAGAGGAAAATCCTTTAATCTGCTGCGCTCTTGAGTAGGCTCCTGAATTCATGAAGGATCCCATATGCTGAGAATAGGATCCTGCTGGCTGGAAATATGAACCTGATGCCTGAGTCATTACTGTCGATCCGTAGTACACTCGTTTTGGTCCACCCACATACTGAACATCTGGAATCACCGAAGGCTGAGAAGTAATCACCGGAGTATCAAAATTCAAAGATCTGGGCACCAGTGGGGAATGATCCTCTGCCACTTTCTTTTGTTTCTTAAGATCTCTGATTTCTTTGAGGATCCTGTCATTGGTTTTATCCTGTTGCTGTATATGTTCCTTCATCTGCAAAATCAAAGTAAACATGTCACTAGTAGTAGGAGTGTAAGGAGCAGAAGAAGTTGGAGGTTTAGAGAATATGGGAGTTGGTTTCTTCTCAGCATTTTTCTGAGATCCCGCAGGTGGTGGAGGCAAAGGTGGAATGCCCTGAGATGAATTGACTGCAGACATTGCAGTGGAGGTATTCTTCACTGATGAAGCCATGTATTCGTATGCAATGAACCAGAATGATCACCAACAGAAAACTTTCTTATGAATGAAGCACCAATCGCCCCACGGTGGGCGCCAAACTGTTTTGGTCAAAAATCTAACGAGGATAATGCAACCAAACTCTTAGTTACGGGGAATGATGCTTGAAATGATGAACAATGATAAGGATCACTTAAATGTAAATTGCACAAGTGACACAAAGATTTATACGAGGAAAAAGCCCTTGATCAATGAATGATCTCCGGCATAAAAAACCTCGGGTGATGGAAACTACCGATCACCAAGTTCAAATTAACCAACCAATGTTTACAACTTCGGACAGTAACGAGCTAGGTACAAGGATCACTATGATGTAATTAGCAAGAATGTGTGAAATATGTGAAGTGTTTTGCCGAATGCTCAAGAGTGCAGTTTGTACGAGTGTGTGTAGCTGAAATTAGCCAAGTGTTCTAACTACTAGCTCGTTACCCCTTTTAAAAATAGAAGTTAACTAGCCTAACAAACTATCCGCAATTCGTGCCAAGCTCCCACGTTCTCCACAACGTCCACTTCCGGTCAAACGTGTGCGAAATAAGCGTGGAATATTCCTTAGTAACGCTGCCAAGACCAGGTCCAACTCGTAACTCCTGCAAAACAATACGAAATTCAAAGAGAACAATCGTTAGTATAAGGATCCTTAGGATGATCCTGATCCTGAAGCTCTTCTGAGGATCACTATCTGCCACAGAAGTAAGGATCACTATTAGGATATCATGTGAGGATCACAGGTCATTAAAAATCCTGCCCTAACAGTGAATACCTTTAAACCTATAAAGGGATCAGGATCCCTTATACGTGATAGAGGGGGCTAATCCTCTAATCGTTCGAAGTATCCTGAGTATATATCCTGGAGCTATATCCCGAAGCATATTCTGCAAAACAATTTTAAGCTAAGGTGGGTGTTAGCCTGGCTAACACCTCTCCGATGCTTAAGTCAGTAACGGGTTCAAAAAAATAAATAATATTAAACATATTAAAAGAGATAATATTCATACCATTCTGAGTTAGAAATTAAATTCATAACTCACTTGAAATAGAGCTTCAAATGTATAGCATTCCAGGATCTTGGTAGCATATCCCCCTCCATATTCTTGAGTCAGTATGCTCCTTTCCCTGAGTCTGATTCAATCTCATAGGGTCCTTCCCATTTTGGAGCTAACTTTCCATCACCAGGATTAGTAGTGTTCTGAAAAGCCTTTCTCAATACCCAATCTCCAACCTGGAACCTTCTAGTCCTTATATTCTTGTTATATGCTTTGGATATCCTTTGTTGATATGCTGCCATCCTTAGCCTTGCTGCGTCTCTTGTCTCATCAATAGTATCCAATTCCTTGCATAGGATTTCAGGATTCTGCTCAGGATCCCGGAGGCTGGATCTTGCTGTAGGTATTACCATTTCTATCGGGATCACCGCCTCTGCTCCAAATACCAAAGAAAACAGGGTTTGGCCAGTTGCACTTTTGATCGTCGTTCTATCAGCCCATAAAATAAAGGGTAATTCTTCTGCCCATCTTCCTTTTTTTGGCTCCCAGTCTCTTTTTCAGGTTGTTGACAATTATCTTGTTTGAGGATTCTGCTTGTCCATTCGCTTGAGGATGTACTGGTGTGGATGTGATCATTTTGATTCCCCAACTCTTGCAGAAGTCAGTAGTCCTCTTACTTATGAATTGAGATCCATTGTCACAAATTATTTCAGCTGGTACACCAAATCTAGTCAGTATATTCCTTTCATGAACAAATGTTTCAGCTTCAACCCACTTAGAGAAATAATCAGTCATTGCCAGCATGAAGACTTTTCCTCCTGGAGCTTTTGGCAATTTTCCTACTATATCCATCCCCCATTTCATGAACGGCCAAGGAGATACAATAGGATATAATGGCTCTGCGGGCTGATGTAGTATGTTGCTATGTCTTTGGCATGCATCACATTTTCGAGCATATTCTGCAGCATCTTTTCTCATGGTAGGCCAATAATATCCTGTTCTTAATACTTTTGAGAATAATGACCTGCCCCCAGTGTGGTTACCACAATCCCCTTCATGGATATCCTGAAGCACTTCTTTGGTCTCGGGATCCTCCAAGCACCTCAGATATGGACCTGCAAGTGATTTCTTATATAAAACATTATTTATAATAGTAAATCGTGATACCTTCATCCTAAAGGCCTTAGGATTCTCATCCTTGGGGATGTGTCCTTCCTTGAGATATTTTGTGATTGGAGCCGTCCAGGATCTAGGATCCTTTTCAGGATACTCAGCACCAGGATCCTGAACACTTACTACCTCCTTACCCTGAGGATCTGTCGCAGGATATAGGATATGTAATATTGGTATTTGGGTCCCTTCTGGTATCCTGACTGATGATCCCAAATTTGCCAAGGCATCAGCTTCAGCATTGTCCTCTCTTGGTACCTGTTCAAGTGTAAAAACATCGAAATATCCTGCTAATTTTTTGACAATTTCAAGGTATTCAGCCATTTTTCACCTTTTACTGCATAAGATCCATTAAAATGATTAGTGATTAATAAGGAATCAACAAACACTTGTAGACTCTTGATATTCATGCTCTTAGCCAATTCTAATCCTGCAATTAAAGCTTCATATTCTGCTTCATTATTAGTGACAGGAAACTCACATCTAATAGCCTGGGGTAATATGTCCCCCTGTGGCGATTTTAGTAGTATACCCAAACCTACACCTCTTACATTAGATGCACCGTCAGTATACAATACCCAGGATTCTAAGTTTTCTCCTAGCTGTTGTACCTCTAGGTCTACTTCATTTTGAATATCACTACTGAAATCAGCCACAAAGTCAGCTAGAGCCTGAGACTTTATGGCATTTCTAGGTTCATATACTAGATCAAATGCACTTAACTTTACCGACCATTTAGCCATCCTACCTGACATTTCTGGTTTCCTAAGCACACTTTTAATAGGATAGTTGGTTTTAAATGAATCCTATGTGTTTCAAAATAATGTCTAAGTTTTGTTGATGCCATAACTAGGGCTAATATTAGCTTTTCTAGGTGAGAATACCTAGTTTCAGCATCTAACAAACTTTTACTGACATAATAGACAGGATACTGCTGACCTTCATGATCTTTTACAAGGACAGCACTTACTGCATTCCCTGATATTGCAAGGTATAGGGATAGTGGTTCGCCATCTTCAGGTTTCATTAACAGAGGTGCGGTTGAAAGATACTGCTTCAAATCCTGCAAGGTAGTTTCATGCTTCTCATCCCACTCGAATTTCTTATTTTTCTTCAGAATATCATAAAACTCCTTGCATTTTCGGAGGATCTTGAGATAAATCTATTCAATGCTGCTACTCGCCCTGTTAATCGTTGAACATCCTTCATATTTGAAGGTGACTTGATATCCAAGATGGCTTTAATCTGCTCCGTGCTTGCTTCTATCCCCCTTTTAGTCACCATGTACCCTAGAAACTTTCCTGCCCCCACTCCAAAGTGGCATTTAGCAGGATTCAATTTCATTTTGTACTGGTCCAGGATATCAAATGCTCCCTTAATATCTTGAAGATGATCCTCAGCCTTCTTGGATTTTACTACCATATCGTCGATGTATACTTCCATGGTGTCCCCCAGTTTGTCTTTAAACATCATGTTCACCAGCCTTTGGTATGTTGCACCTGCATTTTTTAAACCAAAAGGCATAGCAGTATAACAATAAATACCTATGGGTGTCATGAAAGCAGTATCCTCCTGATCAAAGGGTTCCATTTGGATTTGCTGAAATCCTGAAGAGGCATCCATGAAGGTTAACATCTCGTGGCTAGCGGTAGCATCCACCATTGAATCAATATGAGGTAGAGGAAATGGGTCTTTGGGACAAGCTTTATTCAAGTCGGTGTAATCCACACATACTCTCCATTTCCCTTTTTTCTTTTGCACCACAACCACATTAGCCAGCCATTTGGGAAACTTCACTTCCCTAATCATCTTGCTCTTTAGTAGCCTTTCAACTTCCTCTTGGATGATCATATTTCGTTCCGGAGCAAATTTCCTTCTCTTTTGTTGGACTAGTTTAAATGATCTGTCAATACCAAGCTTATGTGTTATAATATCCTTGGAAATGCCTATCATATCCTCATGTTTCCATGCGAATGTTGACATCCTGCATTTCAAAAAGTTAGTCAATTGATTTTCAATATCCTGAGGGATATTGGTTCCTACGAGCACTGAGATATCCGGGTTATCCTGATCCAGGATAATTTTCTTTACATCCTGCTCAGAAGCCTCCAGAATATCCTGGGCCCGCATCATTAATTGCTATGCTGCATTTGGCTTGGTTGAGGATTTCATCGAGGATGAGTAACATTCCTTCGCTTCTTGTTGGTCACTATCCACTTTGACAACTCCCTAGGGTGTAGGGATCTTGATACACTGATGATAAGTCGATGGCACAACTTTCATATCATGGATCCAGGGCCTACCCAATATAATGTTATAGCAGGATAGTGAATCCATCACGCAAAAGTGTTGTATTGAATTGACTCCTTCGACATATACTGGTAATTTTATCTCCCCCACGGTATTCCTGGCTTCTCCACTGAACCCGACGAGCACGGTGGACTTCGAAGTAATATCCATCGGGGATACATTCATTCTTTTTAACGTCTCCAGCTGAATTATGTTGACGGAACTGTCGTTATCTACCAGTATCCTGCGCACAAAATGGTTAGCGACATACAAAGAAATTACTAAAGCATTATGGTGAGGATCCTGAACAGTATCCCTGTCATCACTATCAAAAGTGATCACTTTGTCAGTTGTGAGCGTCGTCATCCTGGTTAGCTTTTCTCCTCTTTCTGCCTTAGCTTCCTTTGCATGTCTCTTGGCTGCGGAATATGAAGTCCCGCAAATATCGGATCCTCCTAAAATAAAGTTAATTATTTTGGCATCTGCTGGGGGTGATGCTGCTCATTCAGGATCCTTCTCAGGATCCTGCCCTTTATTCTTCTTTTTTCCCAGCAGATCCTTTTGATATCCCTTGCTCAGCAGGTAGCTTATTTCTTTCCTAAGAGCAATTCAATCCTCGGTGATATGTCCGAAATCCTCGTGGAAGGCACACCATTTGGACTTATACTTCCAATCAGTTTTTTGTTGATTTTTGCGAGGCCACTTGGCTTTGTCTCCTAAACCCTGCATAGCATACATTAATTCATGTATATTAACAGAAAAACAATATTCAGACAGCTCAGGATACTCCTCAGGATCCTCATCTTCAACAACATTGACTTTTTTGCTATCATTTCTGCCATATGGCTTAGAGCGATATGGTTTATACGAGGATTCTGATTTCCTGTTGGTTGACTCATAGGTCGTGGATGAGTTCATTCTCTCTTGCATCTTTTTGTCATCCTCTAACCGAATGTATCTTAATGCCCTGTTACGAGCTTTATCCAGATTCCTGCAGGGATTCATTACAAGATCCTGGTAAAACTGGGAATCTTTTTGCAATCCCATCTTGAAAGCCTGCACAGCTGTTGCAACATCAAGGTGCGGGATATCTAAGGATTCTCGGCTAAACTTATTCACATAATCCCTCAAGGATTCCTGAGGTCCTTGAGTTATCCTGTAAAGGTCACTGGTTAGTTTCTCAAAACTTCTGCTGTAGGAAAATTGACTATTAAATAAATTAACTAAATGGGCAAAGGAAGTAATTGAGTGAGGAGGAACGTTTAACAGCCATTTTAGGGTTGATCCTGTTAAGGTAGAGCCGAAACCCTTGCACAAGCATGCTTCTTTAAGATCTGGGGGGATAGGATTAATTTCCATCCTTTCGCTATCCAACCGATGGCAGAAACATCGGGATGAGACGAACAAATCGCTCAAAATCATCATAACACTATTTGTGACAGTATAATTAAAATTAAATTTCACTAAATACTAAAATTCAAATACATCGTTTAAATAAAACAAAAGAAAATTTAAACATAGTTTATTAAATGGGTTTCTAAATCCATCCTAACTTGATTCTTCAACATCTTAACTATCAACCTGCAATATGCATTAAAATACAATCAACAAAAAGTTGGCGAGTATACAAGTTTGATAGATAGCATAATATGTGTCACACCCCCAAATTTCCACCTAGGGAGTGTCCCTGTTAGGCGTGTGACAAACCAATAATGAGCCACCAGTCATATTGAACTCACAATATGTTTGTGAATAAATGTAACACCTCGAAATTTTGCGTCCTATAATGTATTGACACGTGTCATAAGTTTACACGTGGATATAGATACTAAATAAGGACTAAAGTTGACAAACATAGAAAGTATGTGAATCCGAGGGTTCAAAATGTCAACGAGGGATAAATATATCGTACATTAACCCTAAATGATGCTCGTACCTTCACATGAATGAATCATGGATCATACGGAACGAAATGTGGAAGAAAGTGAGGAATTACAAACTACAGGGGCCAAATATGTCAACATGTTTAAGTTATACCTCTGAGTGACCTTTTGACAAACCCGAAGCTTTGTAACGGTTAATTATGCTCACTAGAATTCTTGACAAAAATTTCATGAAGTTTCGTTATCGTATGAGCAAGTTGTGATCAAATTCGTATGCGAGGGATTAAAGCATCAACATTGAAAGTTAGGACTTTTCGGGTAACAATAAAGTTAACCGGGGACTTAACGAAAGGGGTATAGGTCTTGAAGCCCCTAAACGTCAATTTAGAGGGCTCAATCTGCAAGAAAATGATGGCCGATCAGAGTTTGAAGAGCCAAGGATCAAATCGCAAAAATCAGAAAATGAAGATTTGGTGCAGAAGGGGGGTCGCGCGACGCGAGGCCTAAGGGGGGGGGTCCTTCGCGTCACGCCTAGGCCTGTCTGATCGAATTTTTTTGCTCCATGCCTGCCTTTTCAACTATAACTGACTTAGATCCATTAATGCTGCAGCATGGGCGCCCCCTACATGCTTTAGGGCCCTTAGGGACACTTGTGGATGGGTTGTGGTCAGTGGTAGACTTGTGTGTCAACATTTTGTGGTGATTAGATCACTATATAAAGGACCCTTGTTGCAACAAGTTCTTCACACCTTTCTCTTGCACTTCTGATCATTTCTGGAGCTCCAAAGCAGAACCAAGCCGTCCCTAGTCGTGCATAGGACTTTGGTAAGCACCCTTAACCTTTCCTAGTTGAGTTTTTGCTTAGTTATAGCTTAAAAGTCAAACCATCGTAATTAACGGTTGACTTAACGGTTAATCACAAATGGTCCAGTGATTAGCCGAATCAAAGGTAGTTATATGTTGGTAATTATGTGGGCTTTAAACCCTTAAAAGGGCACCCTCTGATTTCCACTCTAACTAGTACGAATGTCGAGTCAAACTTGCCTAGAAAAAGTCAACAGAATACTAAATTGCGATTTTATGTATAATCAGTAATGTAGATGGCGTGTAACCTGTTTTAACACTTATACAACATGATAATAAGTATATTAACTAGTCTAAGCTTGTTTGATCCGACCATTTGCTATTTTGACCCGGTTCGGAACCGAAAGTCGCAAAACTTTGACTTTTGCTTTGACTTCAGTTCTGACCCGTTATGGTATGTTTTAGATATGCCTTAGGACTCTCTTAGGACCAGGTTACATGATGGTATAACCCTCTGTGACCGGTTCGTTGTTTGTCCGAGTCTTTTGCACATTTCCGTTAAATGCCTAAAAGTTGACCATAACGCCCTTTTTACTTTAAAACGAGAATTTCGGATATGTGAAAGGAAAATAACCTTAGTTACTGATTTCTAAACTTGTCCCTAAAATTTCACGTCAATCCGAGGTCTAGAATAGGAGTTATGCTAAATAGCGCAATTACGGAAACTTTAGTAATTAAACGGCGCATTTAGCGTAAAGCCTATCTAAACCCAAATTTCGACACCAAACCTTTTGCACACTGATGTAAAATAATATTTTGGGATTTTTAAAGATTTTTAATTATTTTTAACCTGCTCATAACCTGTGGTTATGGCATCGATTCGGTAAATACCGAATATACCCTTTTCGGACATAACTTGAGTTCTACATGGTATTTTGACCCGATTCCAGTTGCTACTGATTTTAAATAATAAATAGAGTATTTTGGACTTTATAAACTATTCAGAAAACTCAGATGCCCTGCAGAACTCAGAAACCTCTTTTATGACCTTTAAAATGACCAAAATACCCCTACGGGGCGTATATTGGATTTAAACTCGTTACGGGCATAATGGAAGGTATCCTACTGATACCACTACCTCTTTAGAGCATGTTAACTTAGGAAACCTGTGTAGGACTCTTACGGTTACCCGTTACGCCTTTTGCACGCACGGTTCGGTTTATGTAACTAGTTTACATAAACTAGCCGAAACGGGTCAAACCTTATCGTTTTTACTTCAAACTCCAGAGTGTGGTTATTATACCCATATAAAACAAGTCTTCAAACTTGTTGGGTCCAAATCACATTCCTTTCCCGGTTTTCGCCTCTCACGCGATTAAACCGTATTTATCCTTTCAAACTGACCGGTCTAAGCTAAGGCTAATTTAAAGACCCGTTAGGATTCTAATAGGTTGTTAACCTTCGTTCCAGAATAGGAGATCAGTAAAAGATACTTGCATTTGTTTGATTGAGGTTATTACTTGCTCAGGTAAATACTTTTAACTTATTTTCCGTTATACGGGCTTGGGTTACGGTATTTAAAATACCGCTTGGTCGGGCAATTGACCCCAACTCATTAGTAGCTGGGTATTATCAATGTGACCCATTTAAAAATTGGTTTTGTTGGCTTTACGCCTTTGGGAGCTTAATGACCATGTCCCGGATATCCTTGGAATCATTTTAAGAAATGGCCACGACCTCGACACGCGGGTGTAGGCGTACACCCGACAATGTGTCTATATTAATTAAAGGTGTAACCGTTGGTTTTCCCGCCACGGCTTTATGCTTTGTGGCGTGTCTATTAACCTTAAACCCGGCACGACCCGGGCGACCGAATGCATAGTGAACATGTAATTCTTTTACAAGATTTAATTGATAAATTATCCCAAGTTATAAAGAGTTTGTGCCTTGTGCATTCAAATCAATTTTATTAAACATTTTACAAAAGTGTCGGTTGAATGTATTTACCAGTGTAAACTGACGTATTTTCCTCAAAAAGATTAAATACAGGTTCTGTACGAAATAGGTTGGCCACTCCTTAAGCATCGTTAGAGTCTCGCAAGCTTGGGATGCCATATCTGTTGAACAATACTTATATTTTTATTTTGATCCCCTGTGGATTTGTTTCGACTATTCGTGATACTTGGATATTACAATCAATGGTTGAAATATAATCTATCTTTATGCTTCCGCTGTGCATTTAAATATTGTGGTTTGACTATATTGTTGCCAACTACGTCACGGTAATCCCCCACCGGGCCCACCGGTGAAACACGTGGAAATCGGGGTGTGACAATAAAATACCAATCATTAAAATAATTGTATCAACAATAAGTTTAGTAAATCCCAATAAGTTCAGCGGAAGCAAAATAGAAAACTAAAGTCAAACAGTATCGGTAAACCAAGTTATAATAATAACATCTCATGAATCTCTTCAGTCGACTCATGACCACTCCAGCTTCCTCAGACAGCAAGTTCCTCAATCCAGAATACCTAACGACCTGCGAGCATGCAACAAGTGTAACAGACAAAGCTGGCGAGTTCACAGTTTTAATAAAACGTTGATTACCAAGTGTTTAGTCTAGTTTGTTTAACAAATACGAAAGCAATGTTGATAATATCTCGATACTGAACAAGACGGCTCCTGATGTATGTTTTGCCCGTTCCCTAGTGCTCCTATCAAAGCACTAGGCCTGACTGGGTCATTAGTTCACACCCGCCCTCTCTTAGGAACGGGGTGAGGGTGCCAAACCTAAGTAGCGCTACCAACTAATACCCCGCTACCACCCACGATAGCAAAAGATGGAACTTAAAAGATAGAGAGTGAGAATATTATCCAACATCCCAGCTTTACCTAAAAGATTTATCCCTCCACGGGATACCCACTGACTGTCCCAACCACCGGGACGCATGCTCAAAGTAGTGAACTCACCTTAGTTTTGCTCGGTAAATTTAAGACACGAGTTCCCAGTTAGTCAATTAGCTCCTAAGGCAGTTACCAAAATCAATCAGTTTAGCATTCATTTAACAAGTCACACTACAGTGCTTAAACATTAAACAAGTAGTACAAATTGTATTAGCTAGTTGACATAATCTAGGTCTTACAAAAGCATTTGCTGTTATACCCCACCCAACCTATTGTATGTATACCATCTTGAACATCATTTAACACAGCAACATTCACATAATGGCTCATTCATCACACAACTCGGTTGGACTTCAGGCCCAATCCCACTCATTATGCGGCCCAAAAGTTAATCAAACATGTGTGGCCCAATCGATTGCTTGTAACTTAAATTATATACTTATCTACAGTCCACCATCGAGCATGTAGGTCCAAATGTTTAGGAGGCCATTTCACTATTTATTGACTACCTGACCAGTAATCAATATGATCATCACCTCAAGTTTATAAACCTGGCCCATTAGATATGTTGTCATATATCTCCAGTATCATTTAATGGTTCCAATTTCGTACATGTTTCTAGTGTATCAATCCCGGGTCGCATAACTATCACGATCATAATACAAGACCATGATTTAGCACCAATGATTCACAACGTTACAGTATCCTCGATTCATATCATTAACCATATAAATCACTATACTCTATTCACATATATGACATGCTGGGCCGATTATAACTAACATGGATAGTCTACTTCAATAAGCAAGAAATTTCAACACACATTCATTTTGCACCGCATATAATGTCACGGTTATGTTTTATGAATCCCGCTGATGTATCCAGCCCATTAAATCAGTCAAGCGGATCAGTTACTGGGCCTAATTCGGGCCCCAAAGCCAACATTTTAGACTTCAAAGTAAGCCTATGTTTTCCTACAGTTACATGCGGCCCAATCACCATTTTACCCATTGACCCTAATCGGTTCAGTAACGGATAGCAAACCAACTAGTATGTACGTAAATTGTTAACGTATTTGGTTCAAACCTACGTCGATATCCTATGTTCACGGTTTACATTAGTGATCCGAGGATCGGCTAATCATACAACCTAAAAGTAATTCAATCAGAATAACACTATCGATTTGAAACATTCAATCAACAACCATATCCTTAACACTGATCGGACAGTCTAAACGAACAACATCAGATATTTAACGCATATACACACTTAATCGAACAACACTAGACATTTAACACATATACACACTTTGATCGATCAACAATTAATCAAACATCATCACACTAGCATTAAAAATAAATAAGTAGGGATAACTAACCAAATAATCTGCCAAAGTGAGATGCAAATCGAAACCGAATGGTCTTGCTACTGCCGTCACACGTGTAAGAGGGTAGGGTTTGTTGTGATATGTATATTAACAGAATGCCTACGTTCATGAGTATATAAGGGTTACAACTATTAAGTGGGTCAATTTCTAATTAAAGTGAGTTAATTTCTAATTAAAGTGGGCCGGTTACAAGTTCTCATTGATTAGAGTGGGCCGGTTTTTAACAAAACACCTCCAATGAACATCCAAGGCAAGATAAGGGCTGGTTGGGCTCGGGAGTTAGATTTGAGTCGATATTGGAGGTATAGTTGTGAAGCCCAACTTATACGCAACCCAACAAATGCCAATGGGTTATTTAATCGGGCTACCAAACGTTTTAAATAAAATGCAATTAAGAGTACAAGGTCACACGCTACTAACCTTGAAGGTTCGGGTTGTCACAATATGTTTAAAATGATTAACATGCTCATATCCAACATGAATAAAATGATTACTAGTTAACAGTATATGCTCGAAACGATGTTACTCTACATGCCCAAACCAATGTTTACGCAATTAAAGTGCCTTTCCCAAGGATAGCGGGAGGTTAACATGTTTTACCTAACAATACCCAAGGATAGCGAGCGGGGCGTTACAACCTATAGCGCTATAATTGATAGGGTAGGCTTGTACTAAGTTAATGAGCATATAGTCATGAATGTTTACATTAGCATAACATGTCTAACAAGAATCAAATGTTCCACGTGCAATTTGGATAGAGGGTGCATAAAATAACGTTCAACGTGATAGTGTGTTTTGTATAGGAATACATATTGCACCCAAAGTGATTTAAAATGGAAAAAGGGTCATGTATACTCACATTGGTTGCATTGCGATTTCTTGTAAGTAACGTACGAGTAAAATTTGGAAAAATCCAAGAGCACGAGCGAACGGTTTATCCTAGAATGTTAAAATGTCACATAACGATCCTGTTAATATTTATAGGTTAAATACAATCTTATTATTTATGGTTTACAATTAATAATCTAGGTATTTTATTCATTATCTTATTAACCTTTAAAGTTATAAAAAAAAAGATTATAACAAGTTATTATGCATTATTTGATTTCAAGGTTAAGTAAGAAAGAAAGTGAACTTCTTTAAAAACAGATAAATGAATAAATAAATAAAGTTGTTAAAGAAAAAGAAAAGAATTTTTAAAAGAAAACAACTGTTAATAAATAGAAGTTGTTTAAAGAAGTAATAATGGGTTATTAAATTAAAAGAAAGAAAATGGGTTCAAATAAAAGGTTAATGACCACTAAGAAGTTGACAGAAACAATACCCAGCCGAGTCGAACTCGTTTTGTTACTCACTTAAATATCCTATCAGTTCATCCACTTTATTTAAAGAAAAACAAACGACAACTGTTACTTGATTTTATTAGGATCTAGTTTTGTTTGTCTTGATGAGTTTTAACATTGAAAGCATATTATTTCAACAGGGAATGAAACGAGAAAAACGAACAAGGGGCAATGCCCTTTCACCTAATCAAGAGCCAAGGGCCATTTTCTGACTTACCACAACATTATGACAAGTGTACGCACAAGATCGTGGCACGATATTCGATAAACGATCCTAACGGTTCCACTTTTCCTATAAATACCCCCCCCCCCTTTTTGGTTAAAACCCACAAGAATCTGATCTAAGCTCTAAGTTGGAACCTTTGTTTCATACCTGAGCTATTTTGATCTAGATTAGCATTCGGGGGCCCTCCGTAAGTGTTCTTTCGTTCTTTTATTCGCTTTTCGAGTCCGAAAGTCAACGTTTTGTTGACTTTCTGCATTGACCAGCCTATGGTCAACACGAAGTTCATGGAACTTCATAACGTGAGCGTGATCACGATGGTTATAGTCCGTAGTGACTATACCTACTGATTACCATGTTAAATAGGCTCAGTGACGAGTCGTAGTTTCGGCCAAAATGCGCATTTCTTGCGTATTTTGTAACCAAACTACTCGTAGGCATCAAAACCGTTTGTTTTGATGTCAAACCTGTTTTCTAAACTAGTTAAGCATGTCCTAACATGCTTAGCTCGTCACTTTTAGTATAGTGTTTATATAGGGTCGTAAGGTAAGCGATCTAAACCATCGCTTATACTTTCGAACCCGACCCATTTGGTCGATCATTAGGATCCGACCAAACATATTAGGTGACCATAGCTATAACCTTCCGAGGTTACACCTGGTGGTCACGATGTTAGGCGTTCCAGACGCGTTCTACGCGAACGACGCGTAAGGTAGCATAAGCTACCTAAACGGGTCGTAATGGGTCGCAAGCACTTAGGTTAGGTTTCATTTTAGTATGTAGGCTTTGTTAAACCATATTACACGAGTCTCCATACTCGTTTGGTTTACGAACCCGCATACTATCCGATCCTTCCGATTTTGGTCCGGTATATTAATGTAGCTACCTATTAGGTGCCGTTTGATATCCCGTGATCTCAAAGCATTGTGTAATCATTTCACAAGGAATTCAAAGCAATCCCAGATGAGTACATTGAACCCCTCTTTTACTATTTTCTAAACTGTTTTGGGGTGAAACACATGTGCCTATCTGTTACATTCATGCTTTCCATGTTTTCACATCATATGCCTGCTATGTTGTTAGTACATTATAGTACACGATTTCATTACATTTCATGCTATGTATGCCGATTGCGTGCGTACTTAGTACATTGATTTACATTACATTCCTGTTGCATATGTTTACTCAGCATATGGACACATTGATTTACATGAACATTTCTGTTGCATATGTTTACTCAGCATATGGACACATTGATTTACATGAACATTTCTGTTACATATGTTTACTCAGCATATGGACACATTGATTTACATGAACATTTCTGTTGCATATGTTTACTCAGCATATGGACACATTGATTTACATGAACATTTCTGCTGCATACGTTTACTCAGCATATGGGCACATTGATTTACATAAACATTTCTGCTTCGTATGTTTACTTAGCATACTTAGTACAATTGTTTACATCACATGCCTTCATTTTGTTATGACATTTGGTTTGTTTAACATGGGACAATACATTCATTAACTTTAGCTACGCTGTTCGTTAGTAGGTAGTGGTACCATAGGAATTAACAACTCCCGTTTCTGAAATCCTGGGTTTAATAGGATTGGAAGGAATGACCGAATTCGATATACATAACTTAGATAAACCTTTAATTTGTTTAAGGGTTTATCGCCGCAGTCTCAAGGCTTGGATGTATGCATATTTCACAATACCGCATAAATGTTAATATCAATAGAACATGCATTTTTCCACAGAACATAGCGTTGATTTAAACCACGTTTTACTTCGACGACTTGTTTTGTGCATTTTACATATGGTTTAAGTTGATACATTTCGCTTACCATACATGATACATTTTGGGATACACATTACATGATTTACATCGAACATAAACACGTTGACATTGATACACATACATGGTGGTTTACGTTGAACATAGACATTTCACTATACATGAACATTTCCACAATTGTTAAACATTTCATCTTGATGGTTCGGTTTGAGTAAGTGATTAAGTAACGAGGCGTGTGTAATATGATACAAGCATGGTGGATACGCCGCTGGTACTTCGTATATATAAGTGTTTGTATGGTATTACATATCGTAGCGTTACTTGAATCATTTCAATTTGAGACATATAACATTTTATACAAATAACACACTTTTCACAAGACATTGATTTACAAACAACATATCTTATACAAACTCAGTTTACATGGTTATTCATTTAACCATACATTATTCTCTTATTTATACATATCATTTGATCTTGCCGTTTTTCAAATGATTTACAAGACAAAGTAAAATACGAGGTTCATGACTAAACATTTTCTCAAACATAAGTCATGAATTCCGTTTTTACAAAACCAATGTATCTCACAGGCATTTTTATGCTGACGTACCTATTTTCACATGTGTTTTCAGGAGATGATGCATAGGACTTATCAAGACATACTTAGGCGGACCTGTGCCTTAGTGACTTAAAACGAGACAAGAACTAGTTAATTTATGTTATGTATTCTTTGGTTCTTGTTTAAGACAATGTAAACTTCCATGTTTGATTAATAAAATGAAACTTCATTTACCATGGATTTGAAACAATTGATTCTGTTACAACACTCCCCGACATTTCCGCCACGTTTTGTATGTTCTACGTGGTCGGGGTGTGACAGAGGGGCTGGAGCTTTCTCTGGGATCCTTTCAGGATCCTGAGTCCTTGACTTTTTTCTCCCCAACAATTCTTTCAAGTGCCCCTTGCTCAACAGGTATCCAATTTCTTTTCTTAGTGCAATGCATTCTTCCGTGAGATGCCCAAAATCTTCATGGTATGCACACCACTTTGACTTATCTTTAGTTGCAGCTGGTCTGTCATTTTTCCTGGGCCATCTAGCTTTATCACCTAGATTCTGCATTGCAAGGATTAGCTCTTTGTTATCAACAGAAAAACAATATTCAGAAATTGGAGGATAATCCTCATCATCCTCTTCTTGATCAACAGCATGCACGTTCTGGTTATCAGATTTGTTATAGGATCTGAACTTGTTATTCTTGAACGAGGATCCTTGTTTCTCTTGCTTTGAGGATCCTGCTAACCTCTCCTGGATCCTCTTGTCATCTTCTAGCCGGATGAACCTAAGTGCCCGGGTTCTTACCTCATCTAGATTCCTGCATGGTGTCATAACAAGATCATCATAGAATAACGAATCCCTAAGCAATCCCATTTTAAAGGCTTCAACAACCGTAGCAATATCCAGGTTAGGAATATCTAAGGATTCTTTACTAGATTTAGTAATATAATCCCTTAATGATTCATTATGACCCTGGGTTATCCTATACAGATCACTAGTTAAACGCTCAAATTTTCTACTACAAGAAAACTGATTATTAAATAGGTTAACCAGATTAGCAAATGAGGTAATAGAGTAAGGGGGAAGACTTAGCAGCCATTTAAGAGCCGATCCAGTAAGAGTGGATCCAAATCCCTTGCACAGACATGCTTCCTTTAACCTTTCTGGGATGGGATTGATTTCCATCCTTTCCCTGTATTGTGCTATGTGTTCTTCAGGATCTGTTGAACCGTCATACAACTTCATGGTGGGCACGTGGAACCTCTTGGGTATCTCAGCATCACAGATTGGTGGTGCAAAAAGAGATATCTTATGGCTCCCATCAGCAATCTCTAGGATAGGCTTGACCACTCCTGGGACACTTGATATCATATCCTTTAACTTTTGCAACTCTCTAGCCATGGCATGGTTGATACCTGTATCCTGCATGAGGCCATGGTTAGTGGTACAAGAATTATTGAAGGTGTTACCTCCCACTGGGTTCAAATTAGGAAGAGTGGATGTGAATCCATATTGTTGAGACTCCGGAATGATTGAAGGACCAGTAGAAGCAATGGTTTGCATTGGAATAAAATCTCCCTGATGGATATCTGAACTCCCTGATTGCAAACTCCTTAAGGATCCATGAAACTGAAAGGATCCTGGAAGATAGGATGATCCTTGAACCTGCGAGGATCCTTGAACCTGCGAGGATCCTTGAACCTGCGAGAATCCTTGAACCTGCGAGGATCCTTGAACCTGGGAGGATCCTTGAACCTGCGAGGATCCTGGGACATAGGAGGATCCTTGAACCTGCGAGGATCCTTGGAATGGCCAGAACCCTTGAATCTGCTGCGCTCCTGGATATCCTCCTGAACTTGTGAAGGATCCTATATGCTGAGGATGGGATCCTGCTGGCTGGAAGTATGAACCTGATGCCTGAGTCATTGCTGATGATCCATAGTGCACTCCTTTTGGTCCTCCCACATATTGAACATCTGGGACCACTGAAGGCTGAGAAGATACAACCGGAGTATCGAAATTCAAAGATCTGGGCATCAGTGGGGAGTGATCTTCTGCCGATCTCTTTTGTTTCTTGAGGTCTCCGATTTCTTTAAGAATCCTTTCGTTGGTCTTATCCTGCTGCTGTATATGCTCCTTCATCTGCAAAATCAGAGTAAACATGTCACTAGTAGTAGGAGTATAAGAAGCAAAAGAAGTTGGAGGTTTTGAGAAAATGGGAGTTGGTTTCTTCTCGGCATTTTTCTGAGATCCAGAAGGTGGTAGAGGCAAAGGTGAAATGCCCTGAGATGAATTGACTGCAGACATCGCAGTAGAAGTATTCTTTGATGATGAAGCCATCTGCTTAGATGCAATGAACCGAAATGATCACGAGAATGAGAATCTTTATGAATGAAGCACCAATTGCCCCACGGTGGGCGCCAAACTGTTTTGGTTAAAAATCAGACAAGGATAATGCAAACAAACTCTCTGTTAAGGGGTATGATGCTTGAATTGGTAAACAACAATGAGGATCACTCAGAAATGTATTGCACAAGTGACACAATGATTTGTACGAGGAAAAAGCCCTTGATCAATGAATGATCTCCGGCATAAAAAACCTCGGGTGATGGAAACTACCGATCACCAACTCAAATTAAACAATAATTCTTTACAACTTTGGATGATAGCGAGCTAGGTACAAGGATCACTATAGTGTATCGTTTAGAAATGTGTGAAAATTGCTAAGTGTTTTGCTGTAAGCTATTGAGTGCAGTTGTACGAGTGTGTGTAGCCAAAAATTAGCCAAGTGTTCTAAAAACTAGCTCGCTACCCGTTTAAAAATAGAAGTTAACTAAGCTAACTAACATCCCGCAATTTGTGCCTTCTCCCCACGTTCTCCACAACGTCCATTTCCAGTCAAGCACGTGCAGAATAACCGTGGAATATTCTTCAGGGACGTTACCAAGACTAAGTCCAAGCTGTTACTCCTGCAAAACAATACCGAATTCAAAGTGAACAATCGTTAGTATAAGGATCCTTAGGATGATCCATGATCCTGATCCTGAAACACTTCTGAGGATCACCATCTGTCACAGAAGTAAGGATCACTAAACAGGATAACACATGAGGATCACGGGTCATTAGAAAATCCTCCCCTAACAGTTACGAGCTGGTGAGAGCAGTTACTAGTGTGTGTTTAGCCAAAATTAGCCAAGTGTTCTAAATTAGCTCGCCATCCCCTTTAAAAATGGAAAATATCTAAGCTAACTAACTATCCGCCTTTCATGCAAGTCTCCCACGAACTCCATAACGTCCATATTGGTCAAGCACGTGCGGAATAAATAAGGAATATGCTCCAGGAATTTCGTCAAGACCAGGTCCAAGCTCTTATTCCTGCAAAACAATATCATATTCAAAATAGACAATCGTTAGAATAAGGATCCTTACTTTGATCCATGATCCTGATCCTGCAACACTTCTGAGGATCACTAGCTGATGCTGAAGCAAGGATCACTATACCCAACAGTATATGAGGATCACTAATCATTGGTGAATCCACCCCTAACAATTGCCCCCAAAATATAAGGAGTAATATTGTAAATAATGAGTTATATTTTGTCGTCCTTATCTGCAACGAATCATCCATCAAACTAGCCGTTATAAGCGGACTAGCCGTTGAGATCCTGACGTCACTGAGGTGACTATCCTGCAAAATCATCATTATAAATGGCAGTTTGAGATAAGGGCTAGAGGGCATTTAAATTCAAGCGTTTTTTCTTTAAATCCTCATTCGAAGACTCGAGCAGGTACTCTTCTCTCTTTCTTCTCTCTTCATCTTCTTGTTCTGTTTCTCTTTTCCCACTATTGTCAAAATGATGCTCCGATCCTCACCGGCTAAGGATCATAAGAAGGACATCCCTCTGAAAAGCCAGGGAATCATAAAGGATTCCACAAAAGAACGCTGCTGCTTTTCCAACCCGCAGATCGACAGAATTCGCCATTGCTTCCCGGCGAATGCCGTTTTCAAACCGTTTGATCCCACCGTTTTAAGCGACTGTGCTTCTGAAACCTGGATAGCCTTTCCAGTCACCCCATTCACCATAGGATACACCTATCCTTTTCCAGCTTTTACCCAATCCTTTTTCTCTCTTACCGGCATTTCTTTTATCCAGGCGATGCCCATGGTCTGGAGGGTTTTGATCACCCTTGAGAGGATCATTGAGGTATCGATCTGGGAATGTCAGAGCTTTCTGAAATGTATGACCTTGTCAGCCATGGGTCTCACCGGTATCTTCTCAAACACAAGCCGGGTGAAGAACATCCCATCTTCAAAGCCACTAAAAACGACGCCAACTGGAAACGGCGATTCTTCTTCGTCAGAAGGGATTCCATCCCTGATGGAAAGGATCTGCCTAGAAAGTGGACCACTCATGGTAGGATAGAGATCCTTAGAAGGATCACCAGATAAGCATGTTTCTAACCAGGATCACTAACGTTTTTCGATTTCTTTTATGCAGCTATTTCTGCCTCACATCTGTTCAAAACACCTGCAACAAGAGAAAGGCTTCTTGCTTTCCGAAGACTTGACCCTGCAGTAAGATCATTCAAAGCAAACACCCAGGATTCACAAGAGGTATCCTCAGGCTCAGTCACCATGTCAAGTAAGTATCCGTGTTTATGTGTGATTAAATGATAAAAATAAGGATACTTATCTGTTTTGAATGTGTAGGTGCCGGAAAATCTTCAAAATCTGCCTCCAAATTCAGCGTCACCGATCTTGACATTGTACGATCCTCCAAGAAGAAGCCCACTGCAAGCCCCACTGTCTCGATCCCCAAGGCACCCACTAAAGGCAGGGGTGGCAAGAAAAGAAAAACCTCTGAGACTGAGGATTTGCAAGGCTTGCCTCTGATCCGCCACCAGTTCCTTGAATACTTCAACGACGTAAGGATCACTGACTCGGCTTATATATCCTGCTTACTTGAGGATCACATGATCTTGAACTGTACTCTATCTTTTTTGCAGAAATTTGCTGAGATCGAAGACTATGTTGGGAGTGTTGAAGAGCTGGACAAGAAGTATGCAGACCTTCAACAAGTTGCGGTGCTCAAGGATCACAAGATTGCTGATCTCGAAAAAGCCCTCCAAGACGCCAAGACCCAGACAGCTAAAGTCCTGATCAACACTAACTATGAGAAGCATGAGCTCATGGAAGGTGCCAAGGTCTCCGCTGCCATTGCTATGTACAAGACTAAGCTGAAGATGGCCCAAGAAGCCCAGGATCTTGACTTCGACAAAAGCAGCTGGGATGTTGAGGGCTGGAAGGCGAGGCTGGCTGAGCTGGAGGATGAAGAAGAGGCTGAGGAGGTTTTAGCAATCGAAGCTGGAGGCAGTGGCAAGGATCATGGTGGAGAAGCTAGTGGAGCGGCTGAAGATGATGCAGCGAAGGTGTGAGCTGCAAGGATGGGCGATTATGGATATTTCTAGACGTGGCCGGAGCCCATTTTTTAGGTTGGATAGTGGTTTTTTGGTTATGGTGTTTTGATTTCAAACAATGATGGCCTGTAATAACTTTAGACAATAGCTATTAGGGTTAAGGATCATGGATCCTTTGAACAATAGGCAGGATAATGGGTGGTGGATGGATCCTCTGTTTGGGGGATGAAGCCACTTGTTATCATGCCGCCTTTACTTTCCTGCACTGCTAAGACCGCATGAACAATGGACACCATTTGCCAACCCATGTGGACGGGCCACATTTTGCTGGTAGAAATGTGGGTTGGCAATTTTGACAACCTTAAAAGGGTTAAATATTTTGTGAATAAATAAAACTTTAACTTTTTGACTTATCCTGTTATGTTATTCTTGTATATCCTTTAAATATTTAATTGTTTCGACATACACTTGTCTGAATAAGAAAAGTTAAACAAATTAGGTTTAAAATTTTAGGATATGATCCAGGATCAAATATCCTATAGTTGAAAGCTTCCAAAAAGTAGTATATCTTAAGGATCATAAGTTCAGTTGCCAAAATATAAGGGTTATTCAAATAAATAAAGGATAAAATCAAAATAGTTAAGGATCATACCTGAGAATCCAAGTTAGGATCCTAATCTTTAACATTATAATCAGGATAACCATAAAACAAACCTTAGTATGAGGTAAGGACCAAGGATCCTTAGTTGTTTAACTTCGAAAACCTGAAATAGAGCATAACTTGGGACTAAGCCAACATATAGGACAAGTTAGTAACTGGGGACAAGCCCAAGGATAACTGGGGACAAGCCCAAGGATAACTAGGGACAAGCCCAAGGATCGTGTGTAAACTGGAGTATGGCCCTTACTGGCGACTATCCAAACTTAGTGACATGAAAATGCCAAAACCTTAGCTAACGTGAAAACGTTAGAAACCTTAGGAACGGATGTATGGTACGTCTACCATTATACGTAGGATCCCAGATACAGCCAGTACAATGAAATTGTCAACCCCTAAAGCGAGTACTGGTCCCATTGCCATGAACTGTACCAGGATCATCCTGCGCTACTGGCGATATTGGGGTCAAGCCCAAATAATTGGGGTCAAGCTCAAATAACTGGATACTTCTATGGATAATCAATCCTTTACTAAGTGTTAGGGCTGGATTTTTACAATACATGATCCTCACATGTGATCCTAACCAGTGATCCTTGTTTCTTTGGCAGACAGTGATCCTCAGCAGACTCCCAGGATCAGGATCACGGACCATCATAGGATCCTCATGCTAACAGTTGCTTTCGTTGAATTTAATGTTGTTTTGCAGGAATGACTAGCAGGATCCGCTCTTAGCATCACAATTAAAGGACACGTCTTCACAACTATGGCATGTGCTTAATCAGAGATGGACGTTGTGAAGGATATGGAAACTTGGCATGATTTAAGGGCGATAATTTAGGCTAGATTTACTTTTATTTCTAAAGGGGTAATGAGCTGATTATTAGTCTTTTTACCTAAAATAGGTCACCTACACTTGTATATATAACACTCTTCCTCATTCGGAAGAACACACAACACAATTCTCACACGCTTAGACACTCGAAACTATAGTGATCCTTGTACTCAGCTCATTATCATCCGAAGTTGTAACTATATTTTTCTTATATTGAAGTTGGTGATCGGTAGTTGCCATCACCCGAGGTTTTTTATGCCGGAGATCATACATTGATCAAGGGCTTTTTCCTCGTATAAATCATTGTGTCTTTGCATATTTCTCATAAAAGTGATCCTTTACTTTTATAATTAACCAAGCATCATACCCCGTTTACATAAAGTTTGGTTACATTATCCTTGTGTGATTTTTGACCAAAACAGTTTGGCGCCCACCGTGGGGCAATTGGTGCTTCATTCATAAGAAAACCTTTTGTTCGAAATCATTTCAAAGAATTACATGGCTTCATCATTGAAAAACATGTCCACGGCAATGTCTGCAGTCACCTCGTCCCAGAACATTCTGCCTCCACCACCGGCAGGATCCCAGAAGAATGCTGAGAAGAGACAAACCCCTACAAATTCTAAAACTCCATCTCCTTCTGCTATGAATTCTTATATTCCCAGTACTAGTGATGTATTTACTTTGATTTTGCAGATGAAGGATCGTATGCAGCGGCAGGATGAAACTAATGAAAGGATCCTCAGGGAAATTGGAGATCTCAAAAGACAAAAGAAAACGGCAGAGGATCATTCCCCACTGATGCCCAAATCCTTGAGCTTTGATACTCCAATGATTACTTCTCAGCCATCAGGAATTCCAGACGTGCAAATTATGGGAGAATCAAGAGGATTGCACCTCGGATCGACAGCAATGACTCAGGCATCAGGCTCACACTTTCAGCCGGCAGGATCCTATCCCCAGCATATGGGATCCTTCATGAATTCGGGAGCCTATCCGGGAGCACAGCAGTTTCAAGGATCCTACTTTATTCCAGGATCATCCCAGGTTCAAGGATCCTCCTTCGTTCCAGGATCATCCCAGGTTCAAAGATCCTCCTTCGTTCCAGGATCATCCCAGATACCAGGATCCTTCCAAATACCAGGATCCTTCCAAATGCCAGGATCCCTAAAAAGTTTGCAAACAGGAAGTCTAGATGTCCATCAAGGGGACTTCATTCCAATGCAGACCATTGCTTCCACTGGTCCCTCCGTTACCCCCGAATCCCAGCAATATGGATTCACTAACTTGAACTCAATGGGAGGTAACACTTTAAATAATCATCTTACTACTAACCATGGATTCATGCAGGATACAGGTGTCAATCATGCTATGGCCAGAGAATTGCAGAAGCTAAAAGATATGATCTCAAGTGTTCCAGGGGTAGTCAAGCCTATCCCAGAGATTGCAGATGGAAGCCACAAGGTATCTCGCTTTGCACCACCAATTTGTGATGCAGAGGTACCCAAAAGGTTCCATATCCCTACTATGAAGCTGTATGATGGTACAACGGATCCAGAGGAGCACATAGCACAATACAGGGAGAGGATGGAGATCAATCCTATCCCAGAAAAGCTGAAGGAAGCATGCCTATGTAAAGGATTTGGATCCACTCTTACTGGATCAGCTCTTAAGTGGCTGCTAAGTCTTCCCCCTTACTCTATTACTTCATTTGCTAATTTAGTTAATTTATTCAATAACCAATTCTCTTGTAGTAGAAAATTTGAAAGATTAACCAGTGATTTATATAGAGTAACTCAAAGTCATAATGAATCATTAAGGGATTACATAACTAAATTTAGTAAAGAATCCTTGGACATTCCCAACTTGGATATGGCTACGGCTGTTGAAGCCTTCAAAATAGGACTGCTTAAGGATTCATTATTCTATGATGATCTTGTTATGACACCATGCAGGAACCTAGATGAAGTAAGAACTCGGGCACTCAGGTTCATCCGGCTAGAGGATGACAAGAGGATCCAGGAGAGACAAGTAGGATCCTCAAAACAAGAGAAGCAAGGATCCTCCTTCAAGAACAACAAATTCAAATCCTACCTGTTAGGGCTGGATTTTTATTATAGGTGATCCTTACACATGATTCTAACTAGTGATCCTTATTTCTTTGGCAGACAGTGATCCTCAGCAGAACTTCAGGATCAGGATCATGGGACATTATGGTGATCCTCATACTAACGGCTATTTCCACTCAATACAATATTGTTTTGCAGGAACATCTAGCAGGATATGCTCTAGACATCATGATCCAGGAACGCGTCTTCACAAATATGGCAAGAGCTTAATCGAAGAAAGACGTTGCACAGGATATGGAAACTAGGCTTGATTTATGGGCAGCAATTTAGGCTAGATTGTCTTTATTTCTAAAGGGGTAATGAGCTGATAATTAGTCATTTTACCTAAAATAGGTCACCTACACATGTATAAATACCACTCTTCTTCATTCGGAAGAACACACACGACATACGACACAACTCTAAAACACTTAGACACTCAGTGATCCTTGTACTCAGCTCATTACTATCCGAAGTTGTAACTACATTTTTATTATATTGAAGTTGGTGATCGGTAGTTGCCATCACCCGAGGTTTTTTATGCCGGAGATCATACATTGATCAAGGGCTTTTTCCTCGTATAAATCATTGTGTCTTTGCGTCCTTTATCACAGAAGTGATCCTTTACTTTCATAATCAACCAAGCATCATACCCCGTTTACATAAAGTTTGGTTACATTATCCTTGTGTGATTTTTGACCAAAACAGTTTGGCGCCCACCGTGGGGCAATTGGTGCTTCGTTCATAAGAAAATCTTTTGTTCGAAATCATTTCAAAGAGTTACATGGCTTCATCATTGAAGAACACGTCCACGGCGATGTCTGCGGTCACTTCATCACAGATCACCTTGCCTCCTCCACCGGCAGGATCTCAGAAAAATACTGAGAAGAGATCAACTCCCACTTTCTCTAAACCGCTATCTTCTTCTGCTATGAATTCTTCTATTCCCAGTACTAGTGATGTATTTGCTTTGATTTTGCAGATGAAGGATCGTATGCAGCGGCAAGATGAAACTAACGAAAGGATCCTCAGGGAAATTGGAGATCTCAAAAGACAAAAGAAAGCGGCAGAGGATCATTCTCCACTGATGCCCAAATCCTTGAGCTTTGATACTCCAATGATCACTTCCCAGCCATCAGGGATCCCGGACGTGCAAATCATAGGGGAGTCAAGAGGATCACGTCTCAACTCGGCAGCAATGACTCAGACATCAGATTCACATTTTCAGCCAATAGGATCCTATCCTCAATACATGGGATCCTTCATGAATCCGGGAGCCTATCCGGGGGCACAGCAGTTTCAAGGATCCTACTTTATTCCAGGATCATTCCAGGGCCAAGGATCCTCCTTTGTTCCAGGATCATCCCAGGTTCAAGGATCCTCCTTTGTTCCAGGATCATCCCAGGTTCAAGGATCCTCCTTTGTTCCAGGATCATCCCTGGTTCAAGGATCCTCCTTCGTTCCAGGATCATCCCAGATACCAGGATCCTTACAGATGCCAGGATCCCTAAAAAGTTTGCAAACAGGGAGTCTAGATGTCCATCAAGGGGACTTCATTCCAATGCAGACCATTGCTTCCACTGGTCCCTCCGTTGTTCCAGAATCCCAGCAATATGGATTCCCTAACTTGAACCCAATGGGAGGTAACACTTTAAATAATTATCCTACTACTAACCTTGGATTCATGCAGGATACAGGTACCAATCATGCTATGGCCAGGGAATTACAGAAACTAAAAGACATGATCTCAAGTGTTCCAGGGGTAGTCAAGCCCATCCCAGAGATTGCGGATGGAAGCCACAAGGTATCCCGTTTTGCACCACCAATTTGTGATGCAGAGGTACCCAAAAGGTTCCATATCCCTACCATGAAGCTGTATGATGGCACAACGGATCCAGAGGAGCATATAGCACAGTACAGGGAGAGGATGGAGATCAATCCTATCCCAGAAAAATTGAAGGAAGCATGCCTATGTAAAGGATTTGGATCCACTCTTACTGGATCAGCTCTTAAGTGGCTGCTAAGTCTTCCCCCTTACTCTATTACTTCATTTGCCAATTTAGTTAATTTATTCAATAACCAATTCTCTTGTAGTAGAAAATTTGAAAAATTAACTAGTGATTTATACAGGATAACTCAAAATCATAATGAATCATTAAGGGATTATATAACTAAATTTAGTAAAGAATCCTTGGACATTCCCAACTTGGATATGGCTACGGCTGTTGAAGCCTTCAAAATGGGACTGCTTAAGGATTCATTATTCTATGATGATCTTGTTATGACACCATGCAGGAATTTAGATGAAGTAAGAACTCGAGCACTCAGGTTTATCCGGCTAGAGGATGACAAGAGGATCCAGGAAAGACAAGTATGTCACACCCTGGCTTTGCGGAAGCGTGGTTAATTTGTGTGACTTCTTAATACCATAGCTTAATCATAACAAAGCTATATGAATTTAAAAACCATGCAAGTCATCCATTAAGTTTTTGAGAACATAATACAATACCATTGTTTTTAACATGCAACCATAACCTTGTTCAGTAACATTACAACTTATAACAAAACATAAACGTGATTTAGGGATTGTGTCTTGTCCAGGTAAGAGACACAACCCTAAACCCTGATGACTTCATGACCAGTGCAGCGGAAAACGTTCCATACCGTGCCAGATCCGTTTAATTTCCTGAAATACATGTGAGTTGAAAAATCAACAATAATGTTGAGCGAGTTCATGCGTAAGTGAGTATGTAAAACCTTTGTGAGTATAAAAATAGTTGTGGTATGTAGCAGTGTAAGAGGACTTGTGATCATCAATGGTTTGCAAGGCCACTGACATATGTGAAGTGCAAATAGGGAGACTCAAACCTAGCAGATTTATGCCACGGCAAAGTATGTGGACAAAGTCACCCCACGGTCCGTTTCTAGTTTGGCCGGGGGCTGGGCTCGCTACACCCAGATAGATCTACCGCTCCTGTCCCTCGGTCCCTCCATGAGGACTAATGGCCCCATGTTGTTCCTATCCACTCACATGATCGTATAACACC